>NW_004567121.1:28556338-28558648 GCF_000260355.1 Condylura cristata | reverse complement strand
TTTTTTTTTTTTTTTTGCTTTCTACTATATTTCTACTATATTTCTAACATCTGGGAGATTACTTGTCACAAAGGTGACCAGTTATTATTTTATGGAGTGATTAATTAATGAAGTGTCCAAAATTATTCCATATGCTCTATAAAATATAAGTTATAGACTTCGGGTATGGGAAAAGTAGTAATCATAAAGGCTTAAACTTGAATGTCATCTAACTCTGTTCCATTTCATGAAATGTCCAAGAAGTGAAATGACATGATTTTAGTAAAGAGTCAGTTAGTTGTAGAGATAGAAAAAGAATTTGAAACTCTTGGGCCTCCCTGGTGGCACAAGGGGTTAAGTTTCAACACAACCAGCAGTTGGTGAGTTGACCCTCAAGGCTGAGCAGACTCCTGCAGGCCAGCTTCTCTTAGCAGTGTATTTCAGTCAGTTGGTCTGTTCTGTTTTTGTCTCATTCTTTGATGAATTCTCCCACCTTCTCCCCATTCCTCCCCCCCCCACACACACACACCTCTGACCTACACCCAGCTCTTGGATGCATAAATAAATAAATCTTTGCAGAAAAAAAAAATAAAACTCTTGAGTAAAGCACTAACTCTGAGCACACAGCCTGCACTTAGTGAAGACTCAATAAAGGTAGCTTCTGTTATTACTCCTTGGAATGTTTTTCACCTGTGTCTTATGAACATGAAGGTCCTGAATAATCCCTCAGTGTGCCAAGCTTCTAGATTCTCTGGTTTGATGCATCTGCTCTTTTGTTGGCTTAGAGAAAACATGCTTTCTTAGTAATCCTTTGCCTGTTCTCGTCTTTCTTTCTTTCTTTCATTTTTGAGCTTTTATTTTGAGAATTTTTAAACATAGGCCAAAGTAGAAAGTATGGTGAATTGCTGTGTATCCATTACCCAGCATTAATGCTGTCAACTTTAGGGGTCTCTGCATATCATAGAAGCTTTTTTTGATATTCCAGGAGATACTTTTTTAGTTTTTTCCCTTCATAGAACATTGACACAATTTGCACTGATCTGTTTTTATCTCCTTTTGCAATTAGATTATAAGTTTCATAAATGCATGATGTGTTTGTTTTCTTCATCATGATGTCCCCAGTGTCGTATACAGTACCTGAAACATGAGAATTTGTAAAGGGTTTAAAAAGAGGAATATTTAATGTAAAACTTGACTAACAAAGTGAGAGAATTACTTCAGTAACTTAGTACCTAAAATGGTACTATTTCTTAGGTTCAGATTCATATACTTTTAAGCAACCTTGTGTTCTTAATTTGTCTTTTCTAAATGAGTTTCTCTGCTGTAAAGCAAATTTACTGACTGTCAAGAATACTAGCTGAGCTTTAAGATGTTATCCTTGTCATTGACTACTTTAGCTGTGGTGGATCACTAAGATAAAACAATCCACTGAGGCACTTGGCTTTGGGGCTGAAAGATCAAACACCTCTATGGCCCTGAAGAGAAGTAATAATCTAACCACCAGCCTCTCTATCTCTCGTTTCTATAGCTTCATTTCATGAAAATCAAGAAAACTATTTTTCTTCTTAAATTGCTATCCTCTCCTGCCTTTTTTTTTTTTTTTTTTGGTACTGTTTTGAAGCGGTTACCATGGATACTAGTAGAGGCTCCTTAGAGCTTTAAAAACATCAGTCAGTTTCACAGCTGGAAGCAGAGTGATCTAGATAAAAGCATAAGAATAAGCTTACTGTGGTTTTTTCCCCTGTATAACTGAGTTCTTTCATTAGGAAGCACTTTGCATAAAGTGAAATGTACTTTGTTCCCTCTAGAGTAGACAACATTTTCATTTAAATTAACAGTAAGTTAGCACTTGGCTCATTTTTAGATTCAGGATAAGTGAGATAATCCTATCAATTACCTGTCCTCCATCAGAACCTACCCTCTTTATCTGCTCATCTTTTTCTTCTCTTATTTTCTTACCATTGTCCTAGACCAAGAGTGAGTGATAGTGATACTGACATTTGAGGCTCAAATGGATTAGGTTATAGAATTGCAGTTTTGGATTAATGGGGTAGGAAGAGGAATAATGAGGGAATACTAAAATGTTGATGTGGTGGTACCAGGAGCATGTTTGCCAGGATCAACAAAAATCAAAAAAAATCAGTGGACCAGAATACGTGATTTCTGGATAATTAAGATTTTTTCTAAATAAGACTGGAAGTAAATACTATCCTGAGGGATGACACTGTTGAGATGGAAAGGAAATCCAGCTTTATTGTTATGCATCAAGTATGTATTTGTTATAGGGCACCTCAATTCAGAGAGAGGCACCCCTGAAGCCCCAAAACCTGC
>NW_004567121.1:28524941-28555908 GCF_000260355.1 Condylura cristata | reverse complement strand
TCTTCTCTCTCCTTTTTCTCTGCTCAGTTCCACCCACCTTCTGGGTGGGGCAGGGAACCTGGAACTTCCCTTCTCCTAGGGACCACCCAGTTACATATTGAATGCCTGCATGGGTCCTTTTGACTATATAGTCCTCATAGAGTATGGCTAAAAAGATTCTGAGAAACTTAAAATGACTTCTAATTGTTTTATTGGTAATGATTTTCTAGTCTGAAACTATGACATCTTAGCTTATACCTGCTTTACACCATCTTGTTTTTTAGTATCATCTAGATCAGGAGTTGGCTAATGGACCAAATCTGGTCCACAGCCTATTTTTTGTGAGTAAAGTTTTATTGGAACACGATATGTTCATTATGTTATAGGGTAATCCTGGGGAAGCAGGAGTGATCCAGATTGTGATCCGCACCTACATACTTAAGAACACAGAACAAGACCCAAAAGCACATATTCAGAGAGAAACAAAAAAGTTTATGAGGGAATAAGAAGAGGACGAAGGAAGAGAAGGAGAGATTATTGGCCAGGTGGGGCTGGATGCCCTATCCTACCAGCAGCAAGAGAGTGGGGGTGGGGGGGCAAGAAAGTGAGGTTCACCTCTCTCCAGTCTTTCAAGGTCAACTTCATTGCTCAGCTTCACAGCCCTGAGTCCCCACCACACCCTGCCACCCACCACCTACCCCACCTCTATTTAGGAAGTCAGGTTCATGATATGTGCAATGTAGTGCTTGGCCCCTGAGCTCTTGACATTGTAGATGGGCGTGAATTCAGGAGATACCTGGTGGATTCTGAGCTAAGCTCTACCTTCACTGTGTCACAGTGTCTTAAGTATCACACACTTAGAGTTTGTTCCTCACTGTTCCTCTGACAATTTGTCTGTGGCAGCGTTTACACTCTGAATAGCCTATAAAATCTAATAAAACTATCTGGTTCTTTACAGAAAGGTTTGCCAACACCTTGATCTAGGAGGACTGAATCAGTTCACATTGGACCAGATAGGGAAATGGTTATATAGGGAGAAAGCCTACTCATTGGTTATACTCCTTCTGGACATTCGTATCATAGAGACATGAAGGGAGGTGTAGAATTTGGATGAGAGTGTTGGTACTTTCTGGAACCATTTTAATCTAACATACCAGTGTCATCCAGTGGCACCACGCCTTAAAGCACAACACTACGAAGCTAGCCAAAGCTTCTTTCACGTGAGTTTGATCCCTGGCCAGGGATCTGACCCACATGGCGCAGCAGACCTCTCCTGTCTCGCCCTCTGCTGGATTAACTTCCATCAGTGTACTTCATTGATCTGCCTTTTCTGCTCCCCATTCTGTATGTGGTGAATCCTCTTACTGCTCCTGCACCTCTGGCCTATACCCCAGTTCTTGTATGCATAAATAAATAAAATCTTTTTTAAAAGTGTCATTTATAGTC
The DNA here is from genome assembly GCF_000260355.1 of Condylura cristata. Taxonomy (NCBI): domain Eukaryota; kingdom Metazoa; phylum Chordata; class Mammalia; order Eulipotyphla; family Talpidae; genus Condylura; species Condylura cristata. The sequence continues at coordinate 28,554,483 of NW_004567121.1, read as the reverse complement.
AAATTCTGTTGCTTATTCATATATATACTCAGATAAATGTAATCTTACCCAGTGTAATTGGAAGTAACTTTATAGATCACTGCTCCATGGCAAAAACTGTCTCCTAAGAAGTTGTCATATGTCTGATGTCACAAACGCAGATTAGTGGCAAATCCCAAAAGTAAAGGCCTGGGTTTTTTTTGTCTAATTTCCCACTGTCATGTGTAGCCATTCACGTAGAAGTCAGCTTTGCAAGGTCTTGCCCAATGTGTCTTTCTTAGCTTGAAGAAGAGCTTCTTAGACAATGAAAGAAATGGAGAGAAGCATTAAACCTAGATTCTAGTTTTAACTCTGCTACTGATATCTTTGCAGTTTTTACTATATGCATATTCTCTAATAAACAAAAGTGAAAAGATAGAAGGTAAGTTAGGCTTATGAGAACAAATGTAGACTGATAGTCAGATGTTTGCATCGTTTTCTGGAGCCTTTATAGAATGTAATACATGTGGGGAAAATGTGCAGTTATTCAGGTAAATACATGGTATATTCAGCCCCTAAGAAATTTGTAAATGGATAATTGAAGAATCCAGATAATGTTGCCATAAGTATGCTTGTCATATAAAAGTGTTTAAGGGTTTTTGTTTTTAACATTGAACTGATTTGTAATTTATTTTTTAAAAGGCTTAATGTATGATTTATTAATTGAATGAAAACCTTCCTTCAGAAGATATTCTTTTTTTTTTTAATTTTTTTAAAGCAGAAAGCCCAGGCTACCTTTTTTTTTTTTTTAATTTATTTATTTATGCATACAAGAACTGTGCTGTAGGCCAGAGGTGCAGGGGAGGGGCTTTGAGAGGATCCACCAGAGATAGGGTGGGGAATTGAACAGGCAGATGTATGAAATACACTATTGAGGGGAGCAGCGGGCTGGACATGAGATTTCTGCTGCGCCATGTGGGTCAGCTCCCTGGCCTGGGATCAAACTTGTGCAACAATGGCTGGAAGCAGATTGATGGTGCTGTCTCTAACCCCTGTACCACCAGGGAGGCCCCAGAAGATATTCTTTAACTAAAAGCACAAAAGAATCACACCAGAAAAGTTGAAAGTTAAATAGTTTAATATTTTTATGGGTATTTAGCTGTCACAATCAAGGTATTGTCATTGTTTTCCCTAAATTTAGTGTTAGGAAAAGCCTCTCTCTTTATTGCATCAGAAAAGAATCATATAATTTCTTCTTGCTGGCCTCCTGAGAATCCATTTAAAACAAAAGAAATCTTAAGAGAAACGTGTATAAAAGATCTATATGGGAAACTGTTCTCTTTCAGCATGCACTAGCATCCTTTTGGCTTGTTCTATAGATGATTTATAAAACCTTAACACAAGTGCTATTTGTCTGTATTTGATTAATAATTACAGTCCTGTAATTATTCTTCTTTCTCTCCATGTAATTACCGGCCCTTCTACTTCATTTTCTTTTACACTGAAAGTGCTTAAATTTTTTTGTAAGTAATACAAATAATGAGAAAGTTCATATTGTAGTTAGCAGACACTAACCAACCTCAGTTATAAAATAGAGTGCTGTGGGTGCCCTCGCTGGTGGCATAACAGGTTAGAACACAGCACTGCAAGCTAGCTGCATCCACTTCAGTGTGAGTTCCATCCCCAGGCCCCAGAGCTGACCCACATGGCACAGCAGACCTCTCCTGTCTCACCCACTGCTCCCTTCAGCAGTGTACTTCGGTGATCTACCTTTTCTATTCCCCACTCTGTCTCTGGTCTCACCACCCCTGCACCTCTGGCCTGTACCCTAGTTCTATATGCAATAATAAATAAATCTTTTTTAAAAACAGAGTACTGTGAAACTGTGTTCAACTTCTAAAGTTTTAGTTGACCTTTGAGAAATTAAGTCATTCTAGTAATTCGCTATTTCAGTTTGTATTTTGATAACTGGAGATTTTCTCTAAATGGAATTTTCATATTAAGAGAATCAAATGGAGCGCATATTTGCTTAAGTTTGGAATTCTAAATAAATATTTTCATTACAGTTGGTTTATTAGAATTGAGGTTAGCATAAAACCCTAAATAATGGTTTGGGCATCACTTACCTGAACTCTGGCTTAACAGCATAGTTTAATTATCTAAGCCAGTAGTTTTCCTTTCTTCTAACCATGTTTCTCTTTGATAGTCATAAAGTCACTTTACAGTTCTTTGAAATTTAAATAATTTTAATTTGTTTAACTATCAGAAGAAGTAAATACCAAAGCCTCCCTGCTGGCTTAGTCTCAAAGCTACCATCACTCCCAACAAAGTGGCCCAGTTTGATCCCCAGCCAGGGAGGTGACCCACATGGCCCAGGAGACCTCTCCTGTCCCACCAGCTGCTCCCCTCAGCAGTGTACTTTGTCACTCTGCCTATTCTGCTCCCCACTCTGTCTTAGGTGAATCCTCTTACCCCCTGCACCTGTACCCCAAAATAAATAAAATAAAATTCTTACAGTAAAGAAATAATTCTCAAAAATAAGAATTAGCTACCAGCTGCTGCTTTGTTTTCAAGCTAATGAACAGATCTCCAATTTATTGAACTCTACTGATATTTACAGAAGTTTCTAATATGAATTCCTCTCACCACCCCAGGGTCATTGAAACTCCTCCTGATATTATATACAAAGTTTCTTTTCTTTTGGTAGTTCTTTTGATATGAAGTGTCTGTAGCTTTTATTGGGATCTCAAAACTGTGCATCACTCAAAGTTAAAAATCGTTTTTATGGTGTCTGAAGTAGTACACCCTTGAAAGGAGGATTAAAAGTAAATTTGCTTTGTTTTCTAGAATCAATTAGTCATAGAATCGTGGAGAGACTGACCTCCATTTTTAACAAATAAGGTAATTGAAACTCCTAGAAGTGAGTTACCCAAGAATATTGCAGTTTAATCTTTGTTAAATTAGCAGGGGACCTTGGGGCTCTTGTGGTATCCTGATTGATTTCTTAGGGCCTTTTTAATGTTCCTGTTCTGTATAGAGCTTGTTGAGCTATCAACTTGGCAGGAACGTATTTTATGTGAATATAGAGTTATCTGGACACAATAATCTTTAATAACATGCTCCACTCCACTTATAAAGTATCAGTGTGATGCTACTTGTGTATTTCTTAGAGGGAGGATTTATGGATATCCCTATAGTCAGCAAGGAAAATCTTAGTCTTTTAAGACTAAGTATAAGAAAATATACTTTCGGGGGCTCACTGGTGGTATAGGAGTTAAAGTCTTAGCACTGTCAAGATAGCCTGGCCAGGGAGCTGATCCACATGGCACAGCAGACCCCTCCTTTTTCTCCCACTGCTCCCCTCAGCAGCGTGTTTCAGTGCATCTGCCTGTTCTGCTCCCCACTCTGTCTCTGGTGAATTCTCTCACTCCCCCATACCTCTGGCCTACACATAGTTCTTGTATGTATAAATAAATAAAAATAAATCTTAAAAAAGAAATATTAAAAGAAATTAACAACAAAAAAGAAATATTATAATTTTGATAGTATTCATTCATTTAATATATTTATTTTATGCCTACTATGGGGATGTGAGTTCTACTACTTAATAAAGAATGGGAAATGATGAGATTGTGTTCATTTAATATTATCTGTTTAATGTTGGAAGTCATTTTTCTAGACACTAACACAAAGAACAAATGTCATACAGCAATATTGACAGCAATTTTTCTAAGTCCTTTGTATGTTAGTCTGATTGATTTATGGAATATTTTATATTCTCAGGCTACTGGAAATTAAGGAATGGTCATTTTCATTTAAATACAGTACCAACCAAAAAAAGTTTTTGTTTTATTTACAAGTTTTCACTGTCTCATTGAGATTTTATGATTATTCTCAAAGAATTTTTTATATGTTTAAATTGAATGGCTAAAGTTCATGTTGTAAACATAGATCATGAATTGTTACATTGTTTTGTAATATAAGTAACATAGTTGTAAGTATAAAAACAAAAGCAAAATTATTGAAAGTAGTTTTGGATGAATGTAAGTCTTTTCATATATACTCAAATGCTTCAAAATAAGAATCTAATGATTTAATGTGCTTTTACATTTCAGACAGCTAAAAACTGATCCCATTTTACAACTTTCACTGTACATGGTATGTTTGAGATTTGTGAACCGAGATCTTTGGGTGTGTATTTCTAGTTTCCTTTCATCTATTTTATTTTAACAAGAACAAGTTTCTTCACCATTCTAACCCGTATTTTAAGATTACTTAGCCATTTCAGCTGTCACTCCAAAGAAACCACTCTACAGAAATAGTAACAGTGTAATATTTATATTGTCTGTATTCTATACTTTAAAAAATGTTTTTATTTCTGTATGTTTAGGTATGTAATTGTATTCCCAGGGTAAATAATATGATGAACAAATTTTAGTTACAGGCAGTAAGACCCCATTGATGTAGGACCCTCAGTTGTGTGTCCCCTGTGTGCGCCTGTGCACAGTGACCTCCACTGATGACCTTAGCATTGTTTTCACTGTAAACGTCCGCCACTCCCAGGTACTCAGGGACCTGGAGCTAGACTTGTCCTGGGCTTTATTTATTTTGGGCATCACACTGTGTGTGCCTTCATTGTTACTACTTTGCTTTACCCATAGTTGTAGTGGCATTAATTGGGCTCTCCCTTGAACCAGAGCTACATATTTTACTATTGTCATTGTGCTTTATCCTTTCCTCCCAATTAGAGCTGCTTTCAATGCTAATATTTCTTTCTGTGCTGCTTCTCAAACCCAACAGTACTTTCTATTCTCCAAACCTTATTGCCTCTTATTATTATTACACCCTTGGTAAATCTCTTCTTTGGATTGCATTGTTGCAGTTTTTATGATATGCAAAAATATTGAATTACTGAAATAAAACTACACTTATTTTCTGTATGTGAATTAACGTTTTGTACCTCAGTTTTTGAGCCAAACTGATTTTCTCTTCAGGTAGTCCATATTTTCAAGGTTTTAGTACATGCTAATCATCTTACATTTTAAAAATAATATCAGGCATTGTTAAGATTTGTTACTATAAAATAGGATACTTAGATGTTCATGCAGTTTACATGGAAAACTTTGCATAAGCTTCTGTACTCCAGTGGTGTTTTTTTAATTGCTGTTTACTTATAATCAGTCATTTTTAACAGTGCTGGAGGAAAAGGATTTAATAGCTCCTGAATATCTTAATCCCACCTCTTTCCCTGAAAATTTTATTAATTGGGATTCCTCTAGAGACCATTCTTTGGAAAACAACCCTGTGTTCCTCCCACCTTTACCCAAGAGGTCAGAATACAAGAATTCCTTCCTTGACATGTACTATAGTCTTGGCAAGGCTTGGGCCTTTCCCCCTTTAATTGTTCCTTATTACTACTTATGTAGTTTCAAAACATCACCACTATAATTAAAATTCAGTTGAGTTGAATTGAATTGAAGCACTGAGATTTCAATGTAGCTGTCAGTTGTTAAATTAATTTCAATTTAACAACGATCATGTGATTGGAGACACTAAGAACAAGCGATTGGATGCTTGTAAAGCCAGTAAAATGTTTTAATAAATTATAAATTCTTTTCTTCATTTAACTAGTAGTTTCTCAAATCATGGCAATATATTTGACTAAGAAATAAGAAATAAGAATTAGTTGAAATATTTGTCATCTCAAAGTAGGGTAAATAGGGTTACTTTAAATATTTAAATTATTCTTCATAAAATAGTATTCTGTTATCTCCTTAGTCCATTTAATAAAAATTCACAGCCCTTCATTATAAAAATATATTTTTAAAATATTGATTAGTATGTTAATATGAACCAAATAGCAGTATGAATACCCAAAATGAACAAATGGAATTTTACTAATAAAATGGAAATTCTTGTGTAAGCCTTTTCATCTCAAATCTTCCTATCTCCTACCCAAATATACACACTTCCAGGTAATTCATAAACATCTGATTGATTTCCAGAGGGGACTAACATTGCAGAATGTAGAATAAAGTGGATTTGAGTCATTACATATTCATTTTGATTTAATGTAATATTGGGGAAACAGAACAGCAGAATCCTCAACTTATAGTGAGACAGACAGGCATGAATCTTTCCTCAACTGCTTACTTTGTAACTATAAGAAAGTAATTGATCTTTCTTGAGTTCTCATTTCTGATTTGCAAATATAGTAATTATTTTTTCTTCATATAAATTTGAAGATAACTGTAGAATCTGAAACATATTGCTTGACACAATGGCTGGTCAGTATCAGGATTCTCAGTGTCTTGGAAGAGAGTATTAAGCTGTCTTCCGTACAGAAGATTGTAGTAACCCTTAGGATGATGCTTGCAGCACAGTGGATGGTGCTGGCAGGGCCATGCCGACCATCTCAGTGGAGCATATACTTGGTGCCAAGTACTGATCTAGGCTCAGAAAAATAGTAGTAAGACAGCGTTCCTGCTGTTAAGGAGTTTATGATCCATTTGGGGATATAGGCAGATATAAAAGCTATTACTTTGCTAGATGCTACAATAGGGTAAGTATAGTATGCTGTGGGGATACATATCAGTAGGAGAGTTACCCAACCAAGCCATATCCGATGAGGAATGGTTTCTCGGAGGAGGAGGAGGATGTGAGGCATTAGCCATAAATCCATATAGGAGGCAAAGAAAAGTCTGGTAGAAGTTTGAAATTACTAAAAGGTCTAAAATTATCTAATGTTAACAAAAATATTAGGGATACTAGGAAAGTTGCTTTGACCTGTTCAATTTTAAGAGATTACTCTTATGTTTAGGCTTTACTAAAGCAGACAGTTTCTTTTATTAATGGAAAGATTTTTTTTAATTAATTAAGTTTTAGCTGAGTAATAATTGGGGTAACCCTATTAGATATTACCACCATAGTGCACACATTAACTTACTCATATGCCACCATTTTGTGCTTCCTTCCTGTTTTGTTCAGTCCCCTCCCCCAACTGGTGTTTCATTTCTGTAAGTCAATTATCTAGGGTTAGTTCTTAGGTTTGTCTTTATCTGACTGTTAATTTAGTTACTGATCTTCCATCTCTTGGTCCTTGCGCCTCATTTCACTTAGCATGATCCTTTCGAGCTTCATCTGTGTTGCCACAAATGGCATGAGTTGATCTCCTCTGGTCACTGAGTAGTGACCCATTGTGCATGGGCACCACATCTTGATCCACTCATCTGCCCTGGCACACTGAGGCTGTTTCCACAGGTTAGTATAGCAAGGAAGGTGTGATCAACATGGGTGAGCAGATTTCCTTTCCAGTTGGGATAGATGCCTATGTTTGAATGGCAGACTTTCTTGTTTTGAATCACCTCCATACTGCTTTCCCCAAGGGCTGGACCAGTTTGCATTCCCACCAGCATTGTAGAATTCTTTTCTCCATATCCTTGCCAGTACTTTTTCTGGTCTTTTTGATATGTACCGTTTTCACAGGCATAAGATGGTATATCATTGTGGTCTTGATTTTTTTTTTTTATTTCTCTATAACAAGTGATTGTGAATACTTTTTCATGTGCCTGCTAGATGTTTTATTATCTTCTTTGGAGAAGTATCTAAGGCAGACAGTTTCTTAAAATATTGAAATTTCTGTAAAATACGGTTTTCTGATGTCTTCTGTACACAAGACCTACATACTGGCTATTCAGTACAATTATCACATTAAGTTAGACTTCTGGGGATGATAAAGAACTGTAATAGGAATGATGATTTGTGAGTTGTGCTGGGCTGCTGCTTGCCAGTTTCCCTTTTTCTTACCATCCTTATTCACATGTTGAATAAAAGTTTGAGTGGTCCATCCACATTGTAGTATAATCATCCAGTGCTGATAGGAATTTGATATTGATCCAAAAGTGTATGTATAGGTGTTGAGACTTCTTTTCATCTTTTTATGTGTCCCTTCCCAATAAAAATGTGCAGGGAAAGACCACTCCTTTTGGCAAAATGGGATAAGAAAAAGAATGAATTAAAGAGTTCCTGGGAAGGGGAGGATATGGGTCTAGAAGAAAGAAGGATGTTGAAATAGGTAGCTGTAGTAGATAAAATTACATCAGAGATGATAGGAATTATGAATGAGATTGGTTTTTAAAATACCCTAAAGGCAGCCAGTATCTCTGTATGTTCTGGCAGTCTGATGCGTGTGACTTGATATGAGAGAATGTGTTGATCTCTAACAACTTAACTTGTGCCTACACATGAACCCACAGTACTTTTAAGTACTTTGATTTTTGTTTTTTTGGAGAACCATCAGTCTCTGACTAGAATTGGAGAAGACAATTTATCAGAGGATGAAAATAATGATTCTTGAGTTGTACTGTGTCTGCTGTTTGTAATTACCCCTGTGTGAGCAGTTGTTCTACAGATCTGGGAACACTAGAACACAGTTGCTGGGGGACTAAAATGTTTAATCCCCAAGGATTAAGTAAAATGAAGAAAGAAGATGGGAAATTTGAAGTCAAATTTGTAAAAATTAATTCTGAAAAAGATTCTTAGGAAAATTTGAAGAAGGTAGAAATTGTGAATATTTACTATGATGATAAATCTTCTTATCTTAGGACTAGTCAAAACATTTGTCTGAGGAAACAGCTTTAGGCCATCTACACACCCCTTCCACCAGAACACTTCATACTGATATTTCACAAATCTATAATGGAATGGTTTGTTGTTTGAATTTTTTTTTAAAGATTTATTTATTTATTTACACATACAGAACTGGGGTACAAGCCAGAGGTGCAGGGGTGGTGAGAGGATTCACCAGAGACAGAGTAGGGAGCAGAACAGGCAGATTGATGAAGTACATTGCTGAGGGGAGCAGCGGGCAGGTCAGGAGAGGTCTGCCTTGCTGTGGGTCACCTCTGGGGTGGGGAGTCGAACTCTCACTGAATCGGCTGTGGCTCACTTGCAGTACTGCGTCCTAACCCTTTCCGCCACCAGGGAGGGCCCATGTTTGAACTTTTGTGGCATAAAATTAGGGAGGGTAGTAGGTACATGGAGCATAAAAGCTTGTAGTTACAATAGATTGTGGTGCTATAGAGAGCTGTTGAGTTTTGGTGCCTTTGCGGGAATTTTAGCAAGGACTCTTGAGTACCTTCAGTCCCTTTTCTAAGAGTTTGTGTGTTAAAGGAATTGTGATTGTTTTGGTAGGTTCAAAATAATTCTCGAGACCCTCTGTCATGATTTCCTTAGCAGTTTCTGCTCATTTACCCCTTAACTTTATTCATTATTTTTCTTTTGGTACTTGATTGCTCACCTTTAATTACCTGTCTCTTTTTTCCATTTTTCCTTGTTCATCTCATCTACTTCACTACCATCAGTATGTCAGCAGCTGGACTTATCTGCTTGGATGTCATATTTATAGTCAGTGTGTTCCTAAATGAATTCATTAACTTCTCCTTCAGAAGTCTGTTATCTCCTGTAAGCTAAGTCTTGGTTAAATGGTGTTAAAACCCACCCAGTCTCTCATGCCAGGAACCTTGATGTTTGTTGGAATTTACTCAGAGACTGTAATCCTGAATGTAAACAAAGTTTAGCCAGAAAGGTGTACTCATCATGGTACTGTTTTAATAGCTGACAATGGAGCCAGCTTAAAGGCCTGTGCTACTGCATTCTTAGAAATTGTGAGCACACATTGAGAGATACTTTACAGACAATGCACCCATGCGGAAGAATATTTAATAAATGAGTAATTATATATATTTAATATAAAAGATGCTTTGAAATTATGTATACTATCATCATTAACACAAAATTATATGTTGATTGGTAGAAAAATAAATGTACAAATGTTCACCATCAGTTGCCACAATTATGGATGATTTTTTGATTAATTTTTTTATTTACCTATATTTTCTAGATTATACAATAAGCATGAATTCTATAATTTGGCCTTTCTCTTTACCTCTGTTCTTGTTGATTTAGTATCTTACTCACCCCAACTGTTGCGCATCAGTCTAAATACTTGTATGAGAATTGCTCATTTGCCAGAGCTTCTTAGTTGCCTGGGTTCTTCCCTTATTTAACCTCCCAGTTTAAGTAGCTAAATGTTGAATTTCAACAACCATGAAAAGTAGAGAAAATTTGTATGTTTTCCCTTGTTAGAATTTGTTCTGAAAACCTTTACCCAACTGGAATTTAACCAGTTCAAGATTTCATGTAACAGTTTTTCCTATGCCTAACGAAGTCACTTTTAGCCAGAGGATAGATATGTCAGATTTGGGAGTTCAGAGAAGATGAAAGACAGAGAAAGTGGGAAAGAAAATAGGAATTGGATGCAAGCATTTGCAAATGTTTGCTCTTTACTTGTTGCTTCTGTTCCTCTTCTGCAACCTGTCACACTTTGCCATTGTTGGGTGTTTTTCATTTGCTATTCAAGGAAAAATTAGGGTTTCTTGAACATTTTGCCAGTAAGAACAAATAGCCGAGTAGTGAAAATCCATCAGTTTTAGTGCCAGTTATTATATCAGCAGATCCTATTAGGAGTATTTATTGAAGCATGCCATGCTAATAGTCCCAGAGTGTAATTATACTTGCAGATTTTTCTTGCTTTCAGGGAGTTTGTAACATGTTCCAGATGGTTAAATAGGGAAGTGTATACATTTTGTACTGTCTTTTCAATTATGATTAACAATTTGATGTTACTTACTACTTATATTACCATTATTGCTTTAGCTAGATTTAATCATAGGCAGAATTTAATCAAAGTGTGTGTGTGTACTTTAGCTCATTCTATATTTTCATATTAACAGGACCTTGCATGGATTCTTTTCCCCTGTTAAATCATTTAATTGCTTTAATTTAAGCATCATTAAAATGAGGTAATTATTTCTTAAAGTAGTAATTCTTTTATGAATGTAGTCCTTAATTTATTCTTGGAACATATTCACTTGGATATGTTTTAGACTTAAAATTACATGGTGAACCTTCATTAGACTGATATAGAATAATTTTCCAAATTGTTGAAGTTTCCTTCCCTCTAAACTAATATAATCTTTGAGTCAAAATCAGTGGGACATGTGCTTTAAATTTTGCCAATAGTAATTACATTTCATTAATTTATTCATGTTCTTTTATTTACCCTTAACTGACCATCCAGCTACCTGCAAATGAAATGCAGTTTACCAAAGATTAGGTTTACAGTCTGTGAACTTATAGTGGAGCAGTTAATGGATCTAATGGGTCCAGACACCTAAACCAGGCCTGGCTTTGTTTTGACTATACTAGCCAATTTGCTCTCTGGTTGGTTGACTTAAAGAAAGATGGTATTTTTCAATGAGAAATAAAATACTCTGTAGTTCAGTTCAGCTTAACCCGCTAACATTTTCATAATGTAATTATTATAGGAGGATGGACAAGTAGGTTTTGGTCCTTAGACTACCATTCTCTGTCCTTGAAGTTTTCAGGTCCTATTGTATACAAGTAAAAAAAGTAAAAACATAACATATGTATAATGACAAAATTTTATTTATGTATACTGTTTCTAAAGATTTTGTTGCAATATTTTATATCACCACAAAACTCACATCCTGCGAATTGCTTTTAAATATCTTTGTTCATTCTCAAACTTTTCCTATCCTCATAAAGTTGCCATGCCACCTCCCCCCACGCCCAGTATCTCCTTTACTAAGCCTCTCTCATTCCTTCATGCTTCTTCCTTACATCCACTCTACAAATTTTTACAATTATTCCAGGTAGTATTACTATACTTTCTATAATGTGCTTTAAATTCCTTCCAACAAGATTAAAGTTATCCCAACTAAGACTAAGAAAAGTATATTTTCATGAGACCCAGTTCATCTTGCTACCTAAATTGTCATTAAGCTAGGTTTTGTTTTCATGGCTTTTGTCGTATTTTATCTAACCTGGTTTGTTTAACATATACAACAAATGTCATAATTAAGGTATCATTAACTGTTCAGTATTATGAATCTGGGAAGATGGAAAACAGTGGTCAAATTAATTTTTAAAAGATATTTTATTTATTTATGTATAGAAGAGCTGGGGTGTAGGTCAGAAGTCTGAGAGAGTGAGTTGACTCACCAGAGACAGAGTGGGGAGCAGAACAGGCAGATTGACCAAAACAAACTGCTGAGGGGAGCAGCAGGAGAGATAACAAAGGTTTGCTGTGCCATGTGGGTCAGCTCTCTAGGCGGAATTGAACTCATGCTGTAGTGGCTGCAGATAGCTTCATAGTGCTGAGACTTAACCCCTTGCTGCACCAGCGAGGCCAAGTAGGGTCAAATTTAAATCTAACTTTTGTTGGATGTCTTTGAAATGTTTTTATATATTTGCCTGTCACATATAAATTTTTAATTTTATCCAAAAGACACGTAAGATGGAATTAATTTTTAAAAGATGATTCACACTAGGGTTTCTTTGAATAAAATACTTTAGTTTTACATATGAAAGATTGTTGGAGACCCTTTGTCCCTGATCACGGATTATTGGGGGGCAGAACAGGCAGGATCTCAAGGTGGGAGCGGCTTTGTGAGTAGAGATTCCTAAAAAAAAGGGCGGAAAGGGGAAAAAGGGGAAAGATGAGTGAGGAAGACAGGGGAATTGGAGTTGGGTACAAGTCTTCCTGTTCTGCTCTTAGCAGAAGTTTATTTTGTACATTAGGAGCAAGCAGTGGGATGGCATCAGCACATGAACTGGGCTGAGAGATTGCCCTTTAGCTGAGATATAACATTCATTATTCTTAAAATCAATCTATTAAAGTTAAGATAGGTACATAAATTCATAAAATTTTAAGGCTAACATTGTTATATTTACTACAGTGGTGATTGGCTAAAATAAAGTTCCTTTAAATCTTAAATGCTACTTAATGATCTTCATTCTCATTGAGACATCTTAGAGGGTAAAGTAAAGTCGAGGACTAGGGTGGAGGCTGGGCTAGAGATGTGAAGGGGGATAAGGTGAGGTCAGGCGAGCCAAGGAGAAGTTGTGAAAGAGGGTAAAGACAAAGACTAGGCTGGAGGAGTTTCCTGGTAGATAAATCACTAAGAGAGATAGTAAGATTCCTCATTTAAAGAATGAGCAATAAAGCTTAAGTAAGAGAGTAGAGTGATAAGATTTGGGTTCTGGCCCGGGCAGTAAAAGAACTTTAATTATTTTTTAGCATGTTCTAGTACTGCCTTGTCTTACAATATTGATTTTGTTATAATTGTTTTTATTAATCAGCCGGTGTAATGTTATTTTTGCTTTCTAGAGGAATTTCCTGTCTTGGGCAGTGCTTGTTCACCTGAGCCAGGCAGCGCCTTATGAGGCTAAGGCAATCCGGTTGCAAGCTGATGGTTGCTTAAAATATTTTGATATTACAAAGATGGAAGGTCATAATATACATTAGCGTGGAAATTCTGATTTTTTCAGAGCACTTCCATCTCTATCCGGAATATGTCAGTCGATAGAAGTTGCATAGATTGTGTCAAAAGATGAGATTTGATTTACAGAATTTAGAATACTGAGGCCTTCCCATGAATATCTGCTTAAGAATTACGTATATGCAATGAAATTTAGGTTAATGTAGGGACAGTCTCTCTTTGAATTAGTGAATGTATCCCTTTGAATTAATGTTTTTGGATTTCAGATAGAGACCTAGAAGTGGAATTACTGGTAGATCCATTTTTAATATTTTGAGATGAGATTTGTAGGTAAGAGGAAAAGCAGTTCTACTTTGGAATCATGTTACCATCTTTTATCTAGTTATCTATGCTAGAATTTTTCCTTATTCCTTTTTTGCAGTACCCTAAGCTCCATCTCTTGAAAAACTTGTTAATGTGATTCGCGTAATATTGGAGACAGTGTGAGTTTATTTATCCAGCTAGAATGTGACTTTTGAAAGTCATATCTTCTTGAAGCATTTAGAAAAGTGCTGTAATGACTTCATTCCTAGAGTTTCCTTTGTGTCCTTGATATACTAATAGTATATTTAAAATCTATTTATCTCTTTTTTCTTTGAACATTTTAACCACAGCACACAGTTTAATTGAACCTATATACTCTCTAGAGATTCAAATTTCATTTGTTGTGTATGTGTAGGCAACTTTCTAAGCAGAGCTTATGAATTTGCATCCCTCGTAGGTCCAGTTTATTACCCATTTTTATATTCCTGTATCCTAAAAGGCTGTAATAGGAATTTGTCTCATTTCCCTAATCTTCCCTAATGTTTGACCATACTCCATTAGAACGGAACTCCTTCTCAAGTTCTAGTCACAGTGTGAGAGGCGTATGGTTGTACTAGTGATACCTCTAATCCCCTTGTGTTTTGACCCACTAACTGTGTGAAATGAAGACACTCAGCCATTCCTAGAAAGTCAGGCTGAATCAGCTGTACAGCAGCTGTATAGCAAAGTGGATGATGGTTGTAGGGCAGGGGAAACTGCATTGTCGTTTGGATTTCAGTGCACATTGTCCCCTGCCTTCCAGGTACACAGCTAATCAGTAGACTAGATTTTAACCTCAATAAGAACTTTTTCCCCTTCTGGGAAGGAAGATGAGTAGTTAATACTAATAAAAGCTCCTAATGATCCCTATCAGGGTGTCTCAATCTAAGCATTATTGACATTTTGGATCAGATAATTCTTTGTTGCAAGGGGGAAGTATAGTGTATCTTTGATCTGTCCACCGGGTGCTTGTAGCTTTCATTATCCTGAGATAAATGCTAGATGCTAGCACACAAACATGTCTTCAGAGATGGCTAAATGTTCCCAGAAGTAACATAGGTCCCAGTTGAGAACTGCCCTACACCTAGTGCACTCTTGATTATATGTTGACTACAAGTTACCAGAAAGTAGATTGCTTTTTATGTACATTTTGACTATCATGGTAACTACAGCAAGGCATATCAGCCTACATTCCTAACAGTGATGTAGGGCACTGCATATTTCCTGGACCATCTCCACAGCGGATTTTGTCAGTCTTTTTAATCTTTTAAAGTCAAGTAGGTGAGAGATTACTTTCCCTTAATTTTAATTTAATTCAAGCAAATACAAATTATTACTTGTATTTTAATTTTATCACCAATTTCTATTATCATATTATATGTATATTGCTGGTTTTAGTTCTTCACCCAACTTGTTGGGGATACTGAGTTGGTCATTTATGGGGTTATGAGATTGCTTTTTGTTTTATTTCTTATTGTGGTAACAGTGGTCTACAGCACTGTGTGTGATTCAGAAGCACAGACTCTCCCAGATCCGTAGGTGTATGTGGCCATTCCATACCTACCATCCCTAGTTTCGTACCATAGTCACTGGCATCCCCTCTTCCCTTTGTTCTTCTCTCCTCCCTTGCACACTCTGGTGGTCTCAATTCTGCTGCAGACGTCTAGATTTTATATTGATTTGGTTTCACCTGGCCCTTTGTTTTATTTCCCTGTATTCCACAAGAAGCAAAACCATCAGGTCTTTGTCTTTCACCTTCTAACTCATTTTGCTTAGCATTATCTTCTCCAGTTCCACGCACGTTGTTCCATGTGGCAAGAGCTCATATGTACACATGTAGACATATACATACATGTATGTATGTATGTTATTTCTGGGTGGTATTCCATTTTTGGGCAATTTACATTTGTTTAAAATTTTTAATTGTGATCCAGCATCATCTCCTTTAATGGATCTGAGAAATTTTGAAAATTTTTAAAAATTTATTTTTAAGTCAGGTAATATTTGGATAGCGCCATCAAATATTGCCACCTTAATGCATTCACCACCAAATCACCCATTGTTCACCACATCTGCCCTTGGGTACTTAGATTTTTCTGACTTGGCAATAGTAAATAATGCTGCAATGAGCATAGCAGAGAATATATCACTATGAATTAGTGTTTTTACATCTGTCAGGTAGATACCAAGAAGTAGAATTGCTGGGTCGTGTGGTAATCTATTTTTATTATATTTTCTACAGTAGACCTTCTTTTTGTTTTAATGCTGGTTTCTTTTTGTATGCAGAGGCTTATTAGTTTGATGTAGTGCCTTTGTTTATATTCACTTTTGTTTCTCATGCTTTGGAGACAAATCCATAAGGATATTGTTGAAGCCTGTATCATAGAGTATTTTCCTATGATTTCTTCAATGTACTTTATTGTTTCAAGTTTTACATCTATGTCTTTAACCCATTTTGAGTTAAATTTTGTATAAGGTGTGAGGTGGTGGTCTAGTTTTATTCTTTTGTATGTGGTTGTCCAGTTTTCTAATACCGCTTATTGAAGAAGAGACTGCACTTTCTCCATTGTATACTCGTGGCTCCTTTGTCATAGATTAACTGTTCATAGATGTGCCCAGGTGTGTTTCTGGGCTCTCAGTTTTATTCCGTTAGTCTGTGTGTCTAGATATGTTCCATTACCACAGTGTTTTGCTTACTGCTACTTGTAGCATAGTTTGAAGTCTGGGAGTGTGATGTCACCATACTTCTCTTTCTTTGTCACGATTGCTTTTGTGGTTCCATATGAATTTCAGTAATGTTTGTTCTATTTCATTGAAGAATATCTGTGGAGGCTTGTTAAGGGTTGCATTGAATGTATATATTGCTGTGGATAAGATGACCATTTTAACGATGTTAATTCCTCCAACTCATGAGCAGGGATAGCGTTCATTTAAAAAAAATTTTTTTATCTTCTTATACTTCCATACACACACACACACACACACACATTTATGCATAGAAGAACTGGGGTGTGTTGGGGGTGGTGGTAGTGAAAGGAGTCACCAGAGACAGAATGGGGGAGAAGAGCAGGCAGATCTACTAAAATACACTGCTAAGGGGAGCAGCATGAAAGACTGGAGAGGTCTGCGCCTTGTGGGTCAGCTCCCCCTCTGGGGATCAAACTCCGCTATCATGATGATAGCACTGAAACTTAATCCCTAGGCCACCAGGCAGGCCCCTTCTATTTCTTTTAACAATGTCTTAATCGTTTTCATCATACAGACCCTTTACTTACTTTGTTAAGTTTACTCCCAAGTACTTAAATTCTTTTTGGTGAGATTATAAATGATTTCCCCCCCTGATTTCTTTCTCTTGTAGCTTGTTGTATTTAGAAGCACAGCTAACTTCTGTATGTTGACTTTGTTACCTGCCACTTTATTGCTTTGTTAATTCAATTAGTTTTTTATAGCTTTCTTTGTATATTATTATGTCATCTGCAAATAATGATAGTTTCACTCTTCTTTCCCAATTTGAATTCCTTTTAAATCTTTCTCTTGCCTAATTGTTCTCACTAGAACTTCCAATAGTAGATTGATTAGTAAAAGTGAAAGTGGACAACCTTGTCTTGCATCAGATTGTAGAGGAAAAGCGTTCAGTCTTCCACCGTTAAGCAGGATATTAGCTGTGAGTTCATTAGGGTCTTCATTATGTTGAAGTGTATTCCACCTGCACCCTGTTTTTTGAGAGTTTTTATTATAAGCAAATGTTGAATCATGTTAAATACTTTCTCTGCATCTTTTGATACAATCATATGATATTTATTTTTCCTTTGGCTGGTGTGGTGATTTAATTATAATATATAATATAATATAATACGATATATTTTGGGGTGTTGAGCTGTCCTATGCCCCTGGAATAAACCCCACTTGGTTACGATGTATGATCCTTTTGTTTTCTTCTTGCAGTAGGCTGGTTAATGTTTTTGCATATTCGTTCATCAGGAATATTGGTCTGTAATTTTCACTTTTTGGGATTTCTTTGTCTGGTTTTGGTATTAGAGTGATGTTGGCTTCATAGAATGTGTTTGGAAGCATTCCCATAAGTTTTTGGGAGATTTTGGGGAAAATAGGTATTTGTTTGTCTTTGAAGGTGAAAATATTTGGTTCCATTCTTTTGGTTTTTGGAGAAATTTTGTTTACTGTGATAATTTCCTTGCATGTGATTAGCCTTTTCAGGTTTTTTATTTCTTCCTCATTAATTCTGGAAGGGTTGACAATTTAAAAAATTTGACCTAGTTCATCTAGGTCAATTTGTTGGCATGCAGATGCTTGTAATAATCTCTTACAGAGAGCTGACTTAAAAGTTGTAAGGTCCTGGAGAACTAGTGATAGCAATATATTTAGTAGTGTCTGAATGATAGTTATCAGAATTTTCTTTTAGGCTCAATAGATTTTCGGGTGTTGCTGCATATATAGATATGGGTAGTAACAAGAAATTCAAGATTAGTGAAAAAGACTAAGGGGTTCCCCTGAGTTTTTATTACATGCACACTATGAAATCATAAATTTCTGAAATAATTTTGGTATTAAGTTTATGATATTTGCAGTCTTAACTCATGCAACCCACAAATAAAAACTCTCCTTAGCCACCAAAATAGCCCCTTTGATAACTATCTCAAATTATTCAGTTTTATTTGTTGTCCTTACCTCCCCTTTGAATGTGAACTTCAAAGAGTTTTTCTTGTTCATTGTTGTATCCCAACTGCTGGTACAGCGCTTTCATATATTAAGCTCTTAAAAATTAGAGGATTGAGGCCCTCCCTGGTGGCGCAGCGGGTTAAAGCACAGCACTGAGAATCTAAAGCCGCTCCCGCATGAGTTCCATTCCCGCCTGCCCCGGGGGTGACCACATGGTGTGGCAGACCTCTCCTGGCCCGCCCACTGTTCCCCTCAACAGTGTACTTCATCCATCTACCTGTTCTGTTCCCGCTCTGTCTCTGGTGAAGCCTCTCACCGCCCCTGAGCCTCTGGCCTGTACCCCAGTTCTGTATGCACAAATAAATAAATCTTTAAAAAAAAAAAAATTAGAGGATTGAATAACTCTGCCTGTTATAAAAGAAATGATGTATACTGAATAAAAGAAGTAAAAAGAGACCATTACATGATTTGATATTTAAGTATCTTTCTAATGCTTATTGTCGTTATTTTTGCTTTGTTTTGTTTTTTTTAAAGATTTATTTATTTGTGCATACAGAGCTGGGGTACAGGCCAGAGGCTCAGGGGCTGCGAGAGGCTTCACCAAAGACAGAGTGGGGAGCAGAACAGGCAGATCTACGAAGAACACTGCTGAGGGAGCAGCGGGCAGGTCAGGAGAGGTCTGCCATGCCATGTGGTCACCTCCAGGGCAGGTGGGATTGGAACTCATGCAGAAGTGGCTTTAGCTTCTCAGTGCTGTGCTTTAACTCGCTGCACCACCAGGGAGGGCCTATTGTCTGTTTTTTTGACGTCATCGTCTAAGTCCCTGGTTTTGGGCAGCTCCCTGCCCCAAGAGACTATTCATGTCACTTTTTGGATAGTGATGATTAAATATAACCATAGCATGACATAATTATAACTTTACATTCCAAAAAATGAAATTACTTAACAAAATACATGCTGGTTACTACTCTATTTTAAAAACAATAATTTAGAAATATAAAGAGAAGTAGAAATGTCTAGATACAAGTAATTGTAGTAGTTAACTTTAGTATCTGTGCTGCCTTTGAGAAGCATGAAGAAGTAGTAAGACCATCTTTGTTCATTAATGATACATGGAATAGACAGACCCTACACCTAGAAAAACTATGTATTGCAAACATTTATCTGACAGAGTATGTCAGTGTTAACTGTTACCTAAAGTGATCTGGCCTTTGTTTTAGACTTTATTGAAACACCATCTTTTGACACATATGAAATCTGTATTGTAAAAATTCTATCTGAGCAGCCACTAGAGTGTTTTGGAGATTTAAAACAGCTTAGTTTTGATAATCCTCAGCAGCTGCCTTCCAATTTAGTAGAGTTGCTCTTTAGGGAAGAACTAAACACTTGTAGTTTAGGTGTTACATTTCATTTTTAGCTCTTTGAATGTGGACTCTTTCCAATACCCTGATATTTTTTTCTTGCCTTGTGGCAAAAACAGAGAGAGAAATTCTATTCCAGAATGATACCACAGAAATGGACTTTCTCCAGTTAACAGAACCTAGCACTTTTACGACTTTCAGTTTTCTTTCCTAACTGCATCTCACCTGCAAACATGCATAGTCCCTGTATTAATAATTGAGTATGCCTCTCTGTGCCATTGATACTGCTCTTGGATTTATTTAGAAAGATTTGAAATATCCCTTGACTGCTAATGATGTTCATTCTCACTGAGTTTTTAAGTATATTTCTATTGTCGAGTGAAAGCAGATGCACTGATTCCACCAATTAACCTCCTAAAATATTGTGTGCCTACTCTGTGCCAAAAAATATCCATCAGGGGGATTAGAGTCTAGTGAAGGAAATAGGCAATACGCACACAAACACACAAACACAAATGTATATAAATACTATGTGAAATATTAAGAATAAAAAGTTGAAAGGGCTTTGAAAGTATAGTGGAGGGCTGGCTTAGATTACTAGAGGAAGAGAGGTGGAATTTTAACTGAAACTCAACCAGTGAATAGGAATGGAGCAGGTGAAGAAAGTAAGCAAGATTATTTCTGGCATATTTTAGTGAAAGTCTTGGAATGGGGAAGAAAGATCAAAAATTAAAGAGGCATGGGAGGGAAGATTAGAATAGCTATGCAGAGTATGCCATAGTGAGAGTAGCTGTGTTAGAATTTTGGATTTTATTATAAGTGAAATGGAAACTTGAAGGAGGTTGAACAATAGTAAGGATTTGTGTGTTTGCAAATTGATTTATGTTTGAAATAGACTAGGTAAAATTTAGTAATTAAATATATGGAGTATGAGGCTAGAAAAGATTTTAAGTGTCGTATTTGAGTTTCTGATAGTAAAAGTTGGGTGGCTATGAAGGTGTCTTTGTTTTTAGGATAGGGAAGAGTCAGAGAGAAGGAAAATGGAAGTTAGATAGGAACTCCTTAAAAAACAGGCAAACATAGTCAGGAAACAGAATAGAGCATAAAGATAGTAATAGGAACATTTTTATTGAGAATAACTTATCCCTAAAATAGGTGT
This sequence comes from Condylura cristata, assembly GCF_000260355.1. NCBI lineage: Eukaryota > Metazoa > Chordata > Mammalia > Eulipotyphla > Talpidae > Condylura > Condylura cristata. The sequence goes on along the minus strand of NW_004567121.1, from coordinate 28,533,622 downwards.
ACTTATATGACATCCAGAATTAGTGGTGTTAAAATCTCTAGTCTAGGCTCTTCAGAGTTCATGTCTTTAATGTAACAAACAGTGACTTTAAGAGTCTTTAATATTTTACATCTAGCAGCATGCAGTTTATACATTATGGCTTTAAGTTTATAATTAAAAAAATTAAAATGCACCAAGAAATGGAAACTAAGGTACACCAGCGTACTCTCAATTAGCTTCTTCCTTTTAATTTTATCTTTAAAACTTAGAAGTTTAAGCACTAGTATATCCCTAGAGCAGAAGGAGAATTAAAATCAAAAAGACTTAGGAAGGTATATAAAATTTACTACATTATATATCCTCAAATAATTAAAAGGAATGCATGTTAACCAAGTCTGGCATCAGTTATTAGCAAGGTGGCTGCCAGGTAAGAGAGATATTAAACTTTGTTGGTTACGGACTATTTGTTTAACACTTTCATAGTGCTTACTGTGTGTGAGGTATTGTTTTATTTATTTATTTTTAATTTATTTATTTATGCATACAAAACTAGGGTACAGGCCAGAGGTGTGGGGGGTGAAAGGATTCACCAGAAACAGAGTAGGGAGCAGAACAGGCAGATCTACTGAATTAACTGCTGAGGGGAGCAGCCAGTGAGACAGGAGATATCTGCTGTACCATGTGGGTAGCTCCCTGGCCGGGCATGCTGTAGTGGCAGTGGGTAGTTTCAGAGTGCTGTGCTTTAATACCTTGTACCATCAGGGAAGGCCCGAGACACTGTTTTAAGTAAGTTAAAAACATTTTACTACTCTAACAACTCTTGAATAGTTCTAAATATTATCCTGCATTTTTTGTAGATCAGAAAACTGAGACATGATTAAGAAGACAGTGTATATGAATACAATGGAATATTATTCAGAGATCAAAAAAGATAAACTCATGCCATCTACAACTAGATGGAGCTAGAAGCAATAATGCAAAGTGATATAGTTCACTTTGGATTGTGATACAGTGATATAGTTCACTTTGGATGGTGCCACTAATAGGTGGAATATAGAGTAACTAAGAGTCAGATAAAGACAAGCTTAAAAACTAACCCTCGAAAGCTGACTACAGGACTGAAGCCCCAAGAACAGGGAAGGGATGCAGGAGGAGGAACAATAGAGAGGGAAAGAAGTACCGTGGACTGTGGGCAGGTTGGTAGTGGGTGCACTACAATGGCAACACCTGGTGGGGCTGTCCACATAGTACCTCTGTTAGAAATAAATAAATTTAATATAAAAAAAAAAAAAAAGAAAACCAAGGCATGAAAAGTTTAAGGTGAAAAAATTAGTAATGGTGGAGTTGTATTAACTTTTTTTTTTAATTTTTTACATCATTCTTCATTTTGTACATTTTTCCATCTCAGTCATAGTCCCATGGGCTTCCCACCAGTTCACCTGTGTGCCATCACCATAACCCTCTTCCCACCTCAGTTTTTTGTCCATTGCCCTCTCTATCCCATAACAGGTCTCTGGTTTACAGTTGTTTGTTATTTTCATTTTCACTTTATTACATTTGCTTCTCACTCCCCCCCACCCCAATCCCTTACACTCCTGCTATGAGCAAAGCCATCCAGTATTTTCCTTTTTCTTTCTGGCTTATTTCACTAAGCATGATCCCTTTCAGCTTCATCCATGTTGCTGCAAAAAGGCATGAGTTTATCTTTTTTGATTGCTGAGTAATATTCCATGGTGTATATGTACCACTTCATTTTATTCAGGTCATCTATTTTGGGCTTTTGGGCTGATTCCACATCTTCCCTATTGTAAATAGAGCAGCAATAAACATGGGGGTGCAGGTGTTCTAAAAATAGGGAACACTTCATGAAGTTGCATGTCATCCTTGCTCAGGGGCCATGGTAATCTTCTCTGTATCATTCCAACTTTAGTATATGCACTGCCGAAGCAAACACTGGACTAAATTTTACTAAAGTAAGGTATAAATGTTGTAAATAGTTCAGTGTTGTTAGTTTACAGCTTACTTTCCTCACACTTCACAGTTAACATGTATGTGGATAAGAGAATCTATTGCTCTTAGAAGATTGAGTTTCTTTTACTTCTTCAGAGGGATGAGAGCATTAGACCACAGCTTCTTTTGATACTCATCTCATATGGTGACAGTTGTTAACACAAGACAGATTTTTTTCCCCTGCTTTCTCAAAGTTACAATCCATGGTTTTAGCTCATGTGTTTGAGAGGCTTTCCCTTAGTCTACAGCTGACCTTATTTATCAACTTTCCTGCTTAACTCTTGCATAGACCTTGCTGCTATTAGTTCTGTTTTGCCACATAATACTTTAGGTTGTTGAGTAATTTCAATTACTAATTCTCAGAAATGTCAAGATGGTGAGTTTTTTGATTCTGAAAAAAAAAGAAAAGAAAAAACTTAATAGCATACAAGAAGAAAGCATTTCTTAAAAAAAATATTTATTTTTGCATACAAGAGCTGGGGTATAGAGATGTAGAGGGGGAGAGGATTTACCAGAGACAACGTGTAAAACAGAACAGGTTGAGAGGAGCAGTGGGCGAGGCGGGAGTGGTCTGCTGCACCATGTGGGTCAGCTCCTGGCCAAGGATCAAACTCATGCTGTAAAAGTTGACCAGAAGGTTTTACTAAATTCATGATGATGGTTAATTCTGTCAAGGAAGGAGGGAAAGAACAAAGTGGCTATTTAAAATTCTCACCCTGCACATTTGACTAACTCCAAAATAACAAAGGATTATAGCTTTATAAATTTCCTTTTTACTCATCTATATGTTAGGTTAATTATAAGTACTCATCTACTACTTTGCTTCTTTATCTAACTCTTAAGTCAGACTGAATTGAAGAAGCTATTTTGAATAATTTAATAATTTAAATGAAAAAAAAATAAGTACTAGCTAGCATGTGTGCCAAAATCCAGCAATGGAAGCAGATAATGAAAATGGAAAGATATAAACTCATGAGAGGAAACTCAAATCAGTCATTGAAGCCTCCTGGGATGCCCATAGACAGCGGTGTTATGGAGGTTTGGACTGTCCACATCTAATCACCTACTCTGGCTTCCTGGGGAAGAAGTGGTGAGGGAAGACTCAAAATACTGAACTCTAAATACAGATAATTATATAATTATTACTGGAAAGTTACATTTTTAGAACAATAATCAGCAATTTCATAACATCAGATCAGCATTTCCTAAACTTTTCATATTCTTTACTTTCTTTGATTTTCAGCCTGTCACCCACTTCTTAGTATCCATATTTTGTACTTTTCATTCTCTACATATCTATTTTGGATGTGGCTTTATCGTGAGCTTTTCTGTCTTTATGCTGTTCTTAAATAAGTGACTGCCCAGCCTCCCCCTCAGCATTGTCTCTGTATCCCCTTGCGTGATTGGGGATACCATCATGAGCAAGCTGTTCTGGTCTCTCAAAATCATTAGCAGGAATCCATCTGGCTCCAGTTACTGGTTGACTTTGAAAAGTGCTCAGAAAACCCCAGATTTTATAGAATAGAGTGGCAATGGCATTATTTGGCAAATGTTATGCCTACAGGATTAAGTACAAAATTAAGTGCTCTTCCTTGGATGTCAAATACTGACAGCAACTTGTTTTGTGGGTATTTGGATAAGCAATGCCATCTTTATCATAGTCAGTTACTCCTTACCAGCTCTTATATGGATTTATCTGGGGGAAATTCAAAAATGCAGCATTGTACATATGAAAAGAACCCATAAAGTAGTAATCGGGACTCTCACCCTTCTAGAAATTATTTAAGGCACTGTTGTCTACAAATGCAAGTAAACTAGACATACTCCATCCAACCAAATATAAACTGGGCTAATCTAACTCTAAATCCCTTTCTTTAGTAGTTTTAATTAGAAGTCATTATGAAGAATTAGAAGAGTTATGTTTCATTGAGATTTTTTGTTGCTGTTAGTTCCGGCTTTTTTTGATGGTGTGGTTTTTGTTGTTGCTTTTGTCCTGATAGACAGGCTTAATGATAAATTGCTCTTCACACAGATGGCTACAAAAACTTTAAACTATAACCCAGAAATTTACATCCATACAACACTGAAATACATCGTCTTCTTACAACTACCCTGTAAATTTAGCAGTTCTCTTTAACATCCAGAATCACGTTAATCTCACATGAAAACAGTCTTTATAAGGGAACTAGAAATCTAACTTTGTTGCTAAAAGAAAGAAACAAAAGAAAATTAGTGAATCAATGGTTAGTTGGTAAAGGTAGGAAATCCGCTGTCCTCTCCTATGCTGCTTTGCAGTTCTGCCATGCTTTTTGCCAGGCGTTCAGACCATCCACATGAGCTTTCTATAGCTTTGAATGAGCTACCTGGAACTTGCTCAGTTCTTTGGACCTCACCACAATGCTGATCTTTCTCCCCTCTGCAGCTTTTAACAGATTCTTGCCTGAGGACTCAAGCCCCACCACAGACCCCGCCCTTGGAATGCGATTTGTTTGACCAGAGTCTAGGAAAGACATAGAATCTTAGGGGGAAGGGAGTGGGGAAGGAGAGAGTCACTTTGTTTAATTTAGAGGGACTATGGAAGGTAAGTTACACTTTTGGATCCTGGTGATAACATCACTCAATTTTCAAACATTAAACATCCCCCCTTTTTTTTTTTAAGATTTTATTTATTTATTCATACAGAACTGGGGTACAGGTCAGAGATGTGGAGGGTGAGAGGGTTCACCAGAGACAGAGTAGGGAGCAGAACAGGCAGATTGACAAGTACACTGCTGAGGGGAGCAGTGGACGGGTCAGGAGAGGTCTGCCGCGCCCTGTGGTCACCTCAGGGGCAGGCAGGAATCGAACTCATGCTGAAGCGGCTTTAGCTTCTCAGTGCTGTGCTTTAACCCTCTGCACCACCAGGGAGGGGCCTAGCCAGTAATTTTTAATGAATGCTAAAAACTGTTATGTATTTTAAAATGTTTTTAAATACTAAAAAATTCTGTACCTTTCTATATTTTAAAATTCCTTTATGACCTTTTAAATGCTGCCTTTAAAAATATTTTTAAGTACTTGCTCCAGGAATAATAATATATATTCTTATTTTATCAATTTACTAAAAGGTAATGTTGTAGTTCTTCCTGTAAAATGAAAGAACCTTGCAATGATATTGCATTTATATTTTCTCACCCTTTGCACTATTATTTTAATATAATTAACATTTAATATGTTATAAACTCCATAATGCAGTGTTAATTTTTCTTTGCATGAATAATCACTTGTCTTTAAAAATTAAAAGAAAATTAGACTTCTTAATTTACCCCCATACTTATGATTCCTGGTGTTTTTCCTTCTTTTTACAGATCTGATTTTCCATCTGATATCATTTCTCTCTAACTAAGAAATCCCTTTAGCATTTCTTGTATGTCCATATGTTGAGAAACTGCAACATAATTTCTCAGTGTTTGATCATTTAAAAGTATTTTAAATTTTTCTTCAATATTAAGATTTTTTTTACTAGATGTAGAATTGTGGTGTATAGGTTGTATTTTTTCTTATTATCTTAAAGAAATTGTCTTCTTGCCTCCATTATTACTAATGAAATGGCATTGCTGTCATTTATGTCATGTTTCCCTGTATAGGATATACCAGTTTTCTCAAGATGCTTTATTTTTTATTCTTAGAAGTTCAACACTGATTAGTTACTGTGGGTTTCTTTTTATTTACAATGAGTAGAGTTCACTGAGGTATCTGTTTTGTTTTATAGCATAGCCATTTTTTCATCTTCATTCTCTATTTTAATTTATTATTTTAATGAAGTACCATTTTCTTATGTCCTTATTAGTTTTTGTTGTTATACGATTTCCCCCCTCAGGTATGATTCCTGTGGTTCTCTCACTACCAAAGCACCCATAGACCATCCATCGTATGCTTCCCTTTCCTGATTTCATGTCTCCCTGTCTCCATCTCCCCTTCTGGATGCATCATATCAGATCAATTATTAGGGTTTGTCTCACTAAAATACTTGGATCTGAGGGTTTTTTCCACCAAATTTTGGAAATTTTCAATGATTATTTTCCCTAATGTTTTTTTCCCTGTCTCAATCTCTTTCTCCTCTTTTTCCTATGAATCAAGTTACTTGCCTGGTATTGCCAAGAGGTTCCTGAGGCTTCTAACAGTTTCCCCTCTCCTCTAGCCCAACCTTTCCTGTTTCTCAGATTGGGTGTTATTTTGATTTCAAGTTCACTGACTTGCTTTTGTGCCATCTCGAATCTATTATTAAATCCAGTAATTAAAAATAAATATATTGAACGATCTAATTCTTTGTTATAGTTTGTTTGCTGCCAGTATTTCATATCTCTTTACTATATGTAGTGTATTTATAGTAACTACATTAACGTCAGTGTTAGTTAATTGTAACATCTAGATCATCTTACGGTAGTTTCTTGACTTTTCCTTCTTATCTTGAGTTGCAACTTCTAACTTCTTTGCTTGTTTAGTAACTTTTATTATATACTGGTATTGTAAGTTATTATCTTTTTCTGAAAAGTATTGATTTTATACTAGTAGGCTGCTAAATTACTGATATATATTTCCTATGCAACTCAGCAATTGTATTTCTGAATATTTATCCTAGAAAAATAAAAACTAAATTGATATACTAACCTGTAGATAAATTCTCGTAGTGGCTTTATCAGTATTATCCCAAAACTGAAAACAACCCAGATATACTTCAGCAGGTAATGGTTACTGGTGAAATAAAAAAACTAAACCATACTGTGGAGCAATAAAAAAGGATTGAACAATTGATATATACAACAAATTGGATGGCTCTCAAGGGCATTATTCTGAGTGAAAAAAGCCAATGCGAAATGTTTCTGTACTATATAAATTAATGTAGAGAGCATTCTCAAAGTGACAAAGTTATCAAAGTAGAGCACAGATTGTTAGTCACCAGCTGTTGAGGAAAGGGGTGGGGGTGTGATTATAAATAGCAAAGGGGAATGTCAGTTGTATGTAGTTATGTGAATCTGTGCACATTCTAAGATGCCATATAATTATAAACAAAGATATACCCAAAAAATGAGTGCATGAAAAAAAAATTTGGCAAAATCCAAGCAAGGTGTATAACCTAGACAATTGTATTGTGTCTTTCCCTTTCTTGGTTTTGATACTACTCTGTATAATTATACATGATGTCACCATTAGGGTAGGTAAGGGATGCATGCATAGGATATCTCTGTACTACTCTTACAACTTCTTGTGAAGTTGTGAGTGTCTATTTCCAAAGAAAATTACTGACCAATAATTTTGGTGGCTTGGTTTTCATACTTTGTTACACCAGCTGTATTTCATTTTTGCCCTTAGACTTAAGAGAATTGTTAGTGCTGGGGTATAGCTTATTACTGTGTTGTGTGCTTACTAGGGTTTCTAAGAGAAGCCTGTGGTGTTCGCTAAGCTCTTTAACTTGGCAGGATGAAAAATCCAAACTATGTCTTTCCTAGGGTAGACAGCAGCTGAAATCACTGCTGTTTTCAGTCTTTCTGCTGTTGTCTTCTCTTCAGCTACTTGGTACCTTCCTGTGCACACACAGTTCAGACATCAGCTGGGGATTTGAGTAACATTTGTATACTGATTTGAAGATCCCCATTCTTCTTGTGCTATCCTTCCTTCCATGGTTTTTCCCTCCTATGTTGCTTTCTGTTAGCTTGGAACTATACCCCCTAATCCCTCAAGCATTGATAAGATTTTTCTCCGTAAGGTGTAGCCTCATTGTTCTTAAAAGGTGTCCAGAGAAGACTTCTCTGAGAGCAAGTCTCTCTTTTTTAGTTGATCAATTTATTTTTAAAAAAGTATTTATTTAGTAAAAGAACTGGGGTGTAGGTGAGAAATTCAGGGGGAGGGTGAGGCAATTCACCAGAGACAAAGTGGGGAGCAGAACAGGAGAATTTTACCGAAATAGATCGCTATGGGGAGCTACAGGTGAGGCAGGAGAGGTGTCCCCTGCCTTTGAGGGGCTTTTCAGTTTAGCTGTCATCCAGGACAGCTCTTTTCTTTCAGTGATCAAATTCCCTACATTTCTGGCAGCTTCTGGTCACTTTTTAATGCATGAACAGTTTGTTTTTTTTTTTATGCTTTGTCCAGTGTTGATGATTGTTATCTGTGAGCAAGTTAATTCAGTACAATACTGGGCTATACAGCAGGTCTGTCATGACTGGTATCAGAACTGGGTGAATTTTATTTTTAAGTATTGTCACAAAACATTTGTACTTTTTTCTGATAATACATATTTTTCAGTACTTGTACTTTTCTCAATAAAAATTTGAAAGTAAAATATCATAGTAACATAATGTAGTAAGGAGTATTGTGTAAATCAAAGAAAGTTTGAAACGTAAACCCTGGAAAGTCGGAACTTACAAGTAGAAAAAGAAAAATACAAAAACATAACCAGAAACAATTTTAAAATTGTATTTAAGTAGGTATTTCAGAAGATTAAGGTTAAATGTCATTATGTATTACCCAAGCAACAGTCTTAAATATGAATCACACCCTTAACTGCCAGAAGGAGCCCACTGTCAGATCAACTCTTCACCCATTGTCTTTTCCATTTGGTCTTCAAAGTTGTAATTTATTTCTTTATGTAAAATTCTGTTAATTTATCATTTCTTAGGGAGTAAAATGATAATCGAATTCCCTTCTTTTTTTTTTTT
>NW_004567121.1:28409447-28524531 GCF_000260355.1 Condylura cristata | reverse complement strand
AAAAAAAAGAACTTTGTCTTTACAGAAGTATGGAGAAATATAATTACCTATTGACTATTTTTTATGTAAATATGAAAAACTTATTATAAAACATATGGACATTCCTAAATGAAAATTTGGGAAAGATCTGGATTTTACTTTATAAACCACTTTTAGATATGTTGCAATTAAAGGAGCTTCAGTAAAGTGCTAGAGAAGTCTCCTCAAATCCTTACTGAATAAAAATGGCAGTTGAAAAACCACAGTAAGGCATCCCCAGGTGGGGATCCCTGGATACATCTTTCTAATATCTATGCAATAAACATTAATTTTCTATGCATATATTTTCCAGTGCCCATTTCATATATATGAGCATTTTTTTTTAAAGATTTATTTATTTATTCATACAGAACTGGGATACAGACCAGAGATGCAGAGGGTGAGAAAGGATTCACCAGAGACAGAGTAGGGAGCAGAACAGCAGATGATCAAAGTACACTGCTGAGGGGAGCAGCGTGCGGGTCAGGAGAGATCTGCCACACCATGTGGATCTCCTCCAGGGCAGGCGGGGATCGAACTCATGCTGAAGTGGCTTAAGCTTCTTAATGCTGTGTTTTAACCTGCTGTGCCACCAGGGAAGGACCTATATGAGCATTTTTACATTGTTGTTTTCCAAGAGTTTGTAAGTCAAGGAAACAAGACTGGTGTATCTACCAACAATGCAATGTTCACAACAGTGTACTTTCTTCCAAACTTATTTTTTCCACTTAGAAAAATTCAGTGTAAAGAATCTTCTCAATCTGATAATTTTTTTTTCAATCTGATAAATTTTTAATGGGAAACAAATTTACTTAGTACATTGTTACTTTACTACTTTGAGAAGTTAAGTTACCAAGTCCTTGCTGTCTTTATTACTAGCATAATAAATTTAAAAGACTTGGCACAAGGTTTCATTTAAAAGACAAAAAACTTTGAGAAATATCTGATACTTTATCAAATCAGTGAAATAAGATAGAATGATAATTTTAATTTTAAGAACTCATTGCTTTAAATACATTTCCTTGCCTTTGCTTTTATCCCTGAACTCAGTGGCTCAGATATTGGCAGATTGTTTATGAGAGGTGTATGGGGCAGAAGCTCTTCTGATTTCAGGCTAGTCACCATTCAAGTTTTGGTTCCCTGACTTGGTAGGTTCAGAGAGAACTTTTGTTTCTACATGTTTAAAGACGTGCTTTTCAGTTATTAGTTTCAAAGTATTCAGTTTTAACAAAAAATTAGGAGGCATGCAAAGAAACAAAATACCATCCATCACACACAAAAAGATACAGTCAATAGAAACTGCCTTTTTTTTTTTTAATATTTATTTATTTATGCATATAGGCCAGAGGTACAGGGGCAGTGAGTCTTCATCAGAGACAGACTGATGAAGTACACTGCTGAAGGGAGCAGTGGGCAAGACGGAAGAGGTCTGCTGCACCTGGATCACCTCCAGGGTGGGGATCTAACTCTCTCTCACTGTAGCTGCTGCAGCCGCATAGGCTTTCAGTTTTGGGGCCCTCCCTGGTGGTGCAGCGGGTTAAAGCACAGTACTGAGAAGCTAAAGCCACTGCCGCATGAGTTTGATTCCCGCCTGCCCCTGAGGAGCTCCACATGGCGCGGCAGACCTCTCCTGACCCGCCCGCTGCTCCCCTCAGCGGTGTGCTTCGTCGATCTGCCTGTTCTGCTCCCCACTCTGTCCCTGGCGAATCCTCTCACCCTCTGCATCTCTGGCCTGTACTCCAGTTCTGTATGAATGAATAAATATATTTTTAAAAAAAAAAAAAAATAAAGCCTATGCATTGCACTTGTTAAAAAATGAAGTGTAGATAAGTTGTATTTCATCAATATTAAAAAGTTTTCTTCATCAGAAAACACTGTAAAGAAAGTGAAAAAATAACACAGTGGAGGAAAATATTTGCATGCATATATATATGTGTGTGTGTGTTTTAATAAGTGCTATATCTATATATCTGATAGGGGTCTAGTATCCAAAGATGACTCATATTTTTATGAGATATTTTACTTATAAAAATATAAGTAACCCAACTAAAAAAATAAACAAAAACATGAATAAACATTTCTGCAAAGAAGATATAAAGATGACTAGTGAGCACATAGAAAAGATGCCCAATGTCACTAGCAATTAATACATTGCCATAATTAATACCATTTCACACCCACTAGGATGGCTATGATTAAAACTATAAAACAAAAATAACAGTTTTTGATGAGAATGTAAAGGAATTAGAGCACTTGAATATAGCTGGTGAGAACTTCAGTGGTAGCGCCATAAAGGAAGACAGCTTGGCAATTCCACAAAAAGATCAAGAGTTGCAATATCACCAAATAGTTTTACTCCTAGGTATATATACACAAGAGAACCAAAAACATGATTATACAAAGTATTCATAAAACTGTTCATTGTAGCACTGTTGCTAAATAGCCCCCAAATGGGGAAAATCTAAATGGCTACTAACTAATGAATAGGTAAATAAAATATGGTATATCTAAATAATGAAAAAATAAACAATTAAAAAGAAAATGAAAATACTAAAGTCTCCATGCTTATCATATGAGAAAGATTTCAGCTGTCTGAATAAATAGACAAAACTGAAAACCTCCTTTATAGAACCCTAAGTGTCCATGGACTCCAGATGGGGAAATATTTCATTTTTTAAAAAGATTTATTTATTTATGCATAGAAGAGAACTGGGGTACAGACCAGAAGTGCAGGAGATGAGAGAATTCACCAGAAACAGTGGTGAACAGAATGGGCAATCTGACTGAAATACACTGCTGAGGGGAGCAGCAGGTGAGACAGGAGAGGTCTGTTGGGTCATGGTGGGTCAGCTCCCTGGCCAGGGATCTAACTCATGCTGCTGTGGCTGCACATTGCTCCATAACGCTGAGCTTTAACCCCTTGTGCCATCAGGGAGGCCCACTGTTTCTTTATGGCAGTTACCCCATACAGGAGCTCATATTTCTCATGATTTTCCCAGTGTGATAGTCTGAATTTGGGGAGGCTTAGCTCTCAGAGTGCCCCACTTATCTTGTCTAGGCTTCTCTAATTGTCTGCTAAGCACTTTAAACTATATATTAGAGTTGGTGACTGTTACTTCAACTCATGAAGTTCTCAACTAAATCTGGGAAAGGAATAACAAATTTCTTATGTAGAAATTACATCTTATGTAGAAATTTGTAACTCAACTGAAATATACAGCACTGACCTGGGTTTTTGTCCCACCTTTTTGATTTAGTTAGTCCATTTATGTAGAGATAGATGTGGTTTCTAGTTCCTATAACTGATCTCTAGAGGTTGCATGAGATTATTTGGGTATAACAGCAATTCTTTTTAAATCAACAGGATATTTTTACTTAGAAACCTTACCTCTTTTTAAAAGGTGATATGCAAATTGGTTTCCTGAAACCAGCATTTCTTTCCTGATTGAACCTTATTTAAGTACCCTTACTGCCAAGTATAAAGGCGTTCCACAGATAGAACAGCTATAATAGTTTTCACTCATCAAAGACTTTGCATTCCACTATCTGTTTGTATTTTGTGACTAGAAAGCCATTAATAACAAAATCATATCATCAGCAAATTGTATTTCCCCCTACAGTATGAGGGGAAACAGGACTTAAGACACAATGAAGAATTTTAGTTGGAATTGACTAGATGTACTGGTAATAAGATACGCAGAAAACCACATTAATTCTACTAGCCCCTCAGATCATGGCTTAAACATCATCCCTCAGAGAAGCCTCATTTGATCCCCAGTTAAAATTAAGTCTCTTCTGACATTTTTTCTTTGGACCTATTTTTTTCCTTAATAACTTTTATCACAATTCAGAATTTATTTACTATTTTGTGTTTTGTTTATTTCTTCCACTCCATGAGGGTGGCAAATTCTGTTTTGCTATCCACTAATTTGTTCAGCTCCTAGCACCAGTGCTTGCTATATATGAGAGGTGCTTCATATATTTGTTAAGTGAAAAAAGAAGTGTGGGCTCACAGAAACCAATGGATGGCAGTATTTCCAGAAGGAAATAGTTTCAAATGCTGGTTCAAGCATTTCAGTAAAGTCCTAGCAGTAGAAGTAGTAACAGCAGCACACGTTGGGCACTGATGTACAAAGGAATAAAAAGGTCTCCCTTTATCACTGAGGAGACACCAGGTGTGTTATTCTGCTCAACAAATACTGTCTCTGGGAGCTCTCTTTCTGAAGGAGAGATAATAACAATGGCCAACATTCTCTAGGAACTTTCAGCACACTCTTTATGCACTATTTTATTTAGTCCTCACAGAAAATCTAAAGATAGGTAGATATAGTATTATGTTCTGTTACAGATGAGGATGTAGGTTTGAGACGATAATGTATTTTTCCTAAGAACAGACAGGTAATGGTTAAGTCAGGGCTATGACAAGACTTTCCTGACCCCAGAACTAAGTTTTTCCATCACCATGCTCTAGTAGAGGGAACCAATTAATTCTTTAGCAGGGAAATATCACAAAATGAAATTAGACAGGAATGCTATTGCTGCTGTTTATGTAATAGTATATAGTAGAAGTAAAAATAACTGAAATTTTGGGGGGGAAACAGAAGGATTTCACATTAATCTCAAATGATGTATTTGGTTCCAAACTAGGATCATAACTATATTAATATGGAGAAATTAGAAATGTGTGTCTTTCCTTAGAGCTTTGTTGGCTGTGAGGTTTATACACAAATTCATTGTGAAGCTGCACTCTCAAAATTCATGTAGTATTGTAAATATATGGTAAATCAGTAAAGTTTTATTTTTAAAAATATGCCTGTTTGGTTACATGAAATAGTAAATTGATTGGAATCATAGATGTCATTTTTATACCCCAAAATGGAATACATAGGACAGTCTTTGGTATTGAGAAAGAGCTAGAGACAGAGTAAGTTTTAGACCTAGAGAAAAGAATTTACTCGTATTATTAAGGAAAGCCATGTGAGAGAGCTCATGAATTTCAACATTTTAAATATTTTTATTGATTATTTATGCACACAAGAACTGGGATGTAAGCCAGAGGGGCAGGGGTGAAAGGGTTCACCAGAGAGAGTAGGGAACAGAACAGGCAGATCTACTGAAATACACTGCTGACGGGAGCAGTGGGCAAGACAGGAGAGGTCTGCTGTGCCATGTGGGTCAACTCCCTGGGCAGGAATCAACTCATGCTGCAGTCACTGCCAGTAGCTTCGTAGTGCTCAGACTTAACCCCTAGTGCCCCAAGGAAAGCCCTAGCTCATTACTTAAATTTTAATCATATGTACCTTATTTTCCTGTCAATATAAAACCTCAAACCTTATGAGTAAAAGTTTTTTTAAGAATAGAGTAAATATATAAACATAAAAAATAATTTCTCTGACACCCAGTTGCATATTCAGTTTTTACATTTATATATCTGATTTTTTTTTCTTTTGGGGGGAAAAAAATTTAGTAATTAGTCTGACAATATTGTCTTCCTAATCTCTGTAATTTCGTAAGGGTGATTAATTTTATTTTACAGATATAGAAAAGAAAGTCTAGAAACAATAAATAGCTGATGACACTGTGCCTTTGTATAGATGTGGATTGTCTTTATTAAGACTAGAATTGTTTATTCACTGAGAGGCAGCGTGTTTAGATAGTTTCAAACATAAAAGCACTTCCTCTCTTGTGGTTGGAAAGCTCACCAGGGTGGACTTCTTATTGTTGCCCTTTCTTTTTCAGGTGTGAAGTTTTTCAACATGAGTGGCCTCGGGGACAGTTCATCCGACCCTGCTAACCCAGACTCGCATAAGAGAAAAGGATCGCCATGTGACACACTGGCATCAAGGTAGGAACACTCTTTTCTTAGTCTATTTCTGGAAGTGCTGCTCTGTCATTCTCTTGCCACTTTAGAACTTGCGTTTCAGTTACTCCAAGTTCGCTGGCAGTCTTTGTGTCCTGGGTAACTCACCAGCTTTGCTTTCTTCCCCAGCGTCCTTAAGCATGTTGCTCCAAGTGCAGCCAGAGTTCCTGTAGTCAGGAACTCTGCTTTCCGAAGCCAGCTCAGTCATTGCTCCCTTAAAGAGGGATCCTTCTCTCTTTCCATAGGCCAGATCTCCCAATTCATTTATCTGTCTGGCATTTCTTATAGCTGCAATCCATTATTTCAGGTTTTTATGTTTGGGTGATTATTTCATGCATCCCCTGGTTTTACCATTACATTCTAAGCTGCTGTAAGGTAAGGGTCTTGTCTGTTCTTAGTCACCATTTTATCCCTAGTTATTGGTACAATGTGTGTCATATATAGTAAAGACACAGTAAATATTTGTCAAATAAATAAGTAAATCTTAATCATCTTCAAGTGCTGAATGAGAACATTGTAGTATTAGTGGAACTAAGAAATGTGTTGTTATAATGTCAAGATTTAAAGGAAATATTATTTGTAAAATTAAATACTTGTGTGTTATAAGGAATATGATCATCCTAAATAGGCTGAAAATAACCTGTCATTCCATCAGAGACACTCTCCCTGCAGCTACTCTCTCCTACCACCTCCTCCCATTTCCCCTCAGCCATGGAAAAGGAAGTGACTTCTTGGTGTCTGTCCAGCCCTTGTGATTTCCTCTACACCCTGTAGTACCTATGAAATAAGTAAATCTTACATAAACTCTACTCAGTTATCACCATTGGTAAAAATAATAAAGACCTATTACTAAAATAATTCTAACAAATGCCAAATGGAGAAGGAGCCTCATTCAGATCGAAAGAGCAACATCCCACCTGAGAGGAGCATTCCATGCATCTCCTAGGATCTGGAGGGTTTCTCACCCTCCACATTATTGACATTGCTGGTCAGGTAATTCTTTGTTAAGGGGAGCTGTTCTGTACCTTGTAGAATGCTTAGCAGTATCTCTGGCTTCTGCATATAGTAATTATGACAATCAAATTGTCATTCAGTTGTGATAAACAAAAGGGTTTCCAAACATTGTTCAATATCACCTTTTTTCAAAGGTGATAACTATCCCCTGGGGAAGGCAGTTTGACCCCCCCACTGATAATTACTAAGCTGGAAAGTGAAGTAATAGAAGACCCAATTTTCGTTGAAATACATGATTCCAGTCATATATTGGGAAGGAGTTTAACTAGAGAATACTAGGGCCCCGGGTTGAAGAAAAAAATTTCTTGTAATGAGCTCAGGCTGTTACAAAGAGATGGCGACTGAATGCTGGCATCAGCGCTCGGCGCAGGTGCTGCTGGAGGCTGATGTTGCGAGGGCTGTGTGAGGAGCTCAACCAGGCTTCCTTAAAGGGAAAGCAAAAAATAAATAAAAATTTTAACTTTTACTTTAATTTTCTTTAGACAAATGTTTTAAATTTATGATAGAACAGATTAGGAAATTAGCCTACCTACTGTATATAATTAATGACACTTTGCTCTATTATTAATATTTTACCATATTTATAGTCTTATTTGAGTAAAAGTAAAAAAAATTAATTTATCAACAATTTCACTGACCTATTTTTACAATTGTATATACACACACACACTTTCTCTATCTCTCTCGCACACACACACACACACACACACGTGTCCATGAGCAATATGGAATGTTTGTTAAATTTACATAATTTTTATAGTATTGTGTGTAATCTTCTAGAATGTACATTTTCACCATGGAACATGAGCTAAAAATATACAATTATTTATTCAGCCCTATTAACTTTTTTTTTTTTTAAGATTTATTTATTTTATTCATACAGAACTGGGGTACAGGCCAGAGATACAGAGGCTGCGAGGCTTTACCAGGGACAGAGAGGGGAGCAGAACAGGCAGATCGACGAAGTACACTGCTGAGGGGAGCAGCGGGCGGGTCAGGGGAGGTCTGCCTTGCCATGTGGTCACCTCCGGGGCAGGCGGGAATCGAACTCATGCGGAGGTAGCTTGAGCTTCTTAGTGCAGTGCTTTAACCCGCTGCACCACCAGGGAGGGCCCCTATTAACTTTTAATATTATCTTGCATGTGTTTACATTCAGTAAAATAAAAATGCCCTTTGGCTTTTTTACCACATAATCTAATTAACTGGTATATAAATATACATAACAGTCTCTTATGATATCTGTACTTCTGAGATGTCTGTTTTAATTTCTGTTTAATATCTTCAATGATAAAGCACATTTAAAAGATCTATTTCCCTACAGCCCTATGTCCCCTATAAGCCACCTTTTTATTACAGATTTTTTCACAGTGAGCCTTGTAATCAAAATCTTCATAACCGCCCCTATTTTACCTATAAGAATCTTTAGGTCCTTGCACTTTTTTAGTTTAACTTGGTAATTATTTCCACATTGCTCCTCAAATGACAAGAATTAAGAATTCCTCTTTTCTCACAGCCTTGCCTCTCTCACTTTAATTTTTGTCTAATGTGTATGGGGTTATAGTTTTAAGTACATTTTCTCTATAACTAGTTGTTGATCATAGGTTTTATTTGTATGTCCATTATGTTTTTTTCTTCTGTAAATTTCCCTTGTTTTGTCTTTTGCCCATTTTCTTCCCGCTGGTTTGTTTGTCCTTTTTACCTGCCATAGTAATATTTAATTTTCTAGTTACTAACCTTTTTTGCTTGTATTTGATGGGATATCACCTCCCAGATTTGCTAAGTCTAATAGTCAATGATGATACTTGTTGACACACCTTAGAATCTTAATTTTCATGTGTCGAACTTTTTGGCATCCTAAGTATTTTCCCTCTACTTCAAGGCCTTAAATGTATGTTACCTTCTGTGAATACCCATTTCGGGTTTTAATTACCCTGGAATTTATTTTTGTATATGACACAAAGTAGGTACCTAGTTTTGCATCCTCCCCTTGGAAAGTCAGGAGTTGTGGCCTTACTCTTTCCTTGCTTCTGTGCTGTGGCCTCTGTGATAGTCCCAGAACTGCAGAGACAGGGATCTGGTTCCTAGTTTTTTTGTGACAGACACTCTTCCTTGTTTGTTTGTTTTGCTTTCAAAATTAGTTTACCTGTCCTTGGCCTTCTCTTCCATACAAATTTTACAATTAATTTTTAAGTTTCCCTGAAAAAAAATTCTGCTGAGATCTGGGTTAATTTCATTTACTTTTATAAACTAAAGTGTGGAGAAATAACATGCTTTTAATGCAGGCTGTTATGTCTAGAGTAATATTAAGAACTGTAGCTCTCATTTCCTTAAATCTTTACTGTTCTTCAGTAATAGTTTATTGTTCTCTCCATGAATGTCTAGCCCATCTTTAGTGAGGTATATTCTAGAGTACCATTGTGTGTGTGTTTGCTTTTAAAAAAAATGCTGTTGTGCTTGTTGCATTCTAATTGGCAGTCGTTAATGTATAAGAATACTAAATGATTTGGAGTGGTGATCTCACTTCCATCCATTGTTCTTAACTTTATTTGCTTATCTGTAGATTCTCCTTGATTTCTTGTTTATAAATCATCATGACAAATAATAAAATTCTGTTTTTCTCTTCTTGGATGTCTTAAAATTGCTTGCTTTGAAAATACCATTGCAGACTTATAAATATGGGCTTTTTTGATAAAGGTAATACAATGATATTTTTGATAAGGTAAATAAATAAGAATTTGTCATTTTGAAACTCAGTGTATGAATACCACCTTATAACAGTCCTTTTGGTTTTTTTATTATATGTACTGTCTCCCAAACAAGGTGTGAACTCACTAATCATAAAGGAATGTATTAGACCTCAGGATATTGTCAACCCTGTATCCAAGAGCCCTCGTCGGGGAGTTGTCTACTTGTTTGGTGGGGTGAGCTGTCTTGGATCCCCTTCAATTACCTCTTCTCCATTCTTCAGCTCTTCTAGGAGATAAGGATTAAACTGCCTATCTTAAAATGGCCAGCTGTGGCTTTTGCACGTGGAGAAAATCCCGCTCGGGTCAGGAAGTGCTTTTAGAGCCTGCTGCAGGCTGCCCCAAGTGTGTAACAGTATGAAGCTTGAAGTGCAGTGTGAGAGACATGTTTTCTGTCTTCAAGAAGCTTACGAATTAGGTCATGCCACTTTTCTTCTTTTTAAAGGTTCTGGTTTCCCCCTTGCCCTGAAAATAATCATAAAGCAATGATAACAGATATTGAACTTTTAGGATATGCCAGGAGGTCTGCCAAGTACTTTAAATGTATCATCTTTTTTAATCCTTACATAATCTTAGGACGAAATTAATTCATTATACCTATTTTACAGGTAAGGAAATAAATGCTTTGAGAATTTAAATTGCTATGAAGTAACTTTTCAAGGGTTACATTGCTAATAAATGACAGAGGAAGTTTGAAATTGTACATTTAGTAGTATATGTCATTCTCTTTATCATAGCATACAAGAATCCTTGTAATCTAGTCTGGGGACCTCACCTCTGTCCTTTTGTTTCTTATAACCTGTTGTTCAGCCACAATGAACTATTTATAGGTTCTTTGTCTTGACTTTTTTTCACTCTTACTTTTTACCTTTGAAATATCTGGGGGGGGGGTTGCATTTTCTTCAGGAAACCATCTCATTCTGTAGGCTTTGGTGCCATCACTATACTACTCTGTAGCATTGTTGTGTTGCCACAGTGTTGTAATGATTTGTTTCCTTTTCTTTGTTTTCCCCTAGTTAAAAGCTACATCTAATTTATTCCTTGGTCCCCAAGACATATAGCACATACATCATTTCTGGCACATGGAGAAAGCTAGCAAGTTGAATGAAAAAAGTACATGAGAAGTTACCTCATGTAGCATCAACTAGCATGTATGCAATATAAGTAGAAATAAAGCAGGTTCATGAGAGAAGAAATATATATAGATGGCCTGAAATAATAAAGAAAATTTTCTTTCCACGAAGATAGAATTTGTTTGGTCATAAGTTTTGGCTTTTTTAAAACATATCTGCTCAGAATTTTTGGTCCTTGTTTATTGATTACTTTATTTGGTGATGATTTTCCTGTTTTAGTCTTAATTCATTTTTAGGCTCTTTCTAATTCATTATTTTAGCTTCTTCCTTTCATCTCTGTCTGATTATTCTGCCCTTTCTATTGGTTTTATTTTATGGTGATTTCAAGCACTTCAATTTTACATAAAATTGAGTGTCAAAAACAGATTTGGAAGTCCTACCAGGTGAATCTGATTTATTTGTGTTGAAATTTATTTAATCATTATTTCTCTAGATGTTTATTTTCTCTTTATTAATTTACATATATCTTTACATTGTTGTTCATTTTAAAACAATGCTTACTTCCCCCCTCCCTCATGTAGAAATTTAGACCCTTAGATTCAGATCATACTTTTAAATTCAACCTAAGTCTAGTGTCAGCTAGTTGCTTTAAGGTAAAAATCAGTTGTTCTTAAAACACTATCAGATTGCAGAGCTAGAGTTGCGTAAACCCTTGTATATGTTAAATGTATGTTACTCATTTTCTTCTTGCCATGTTTTCAGTACCTTATTGTTAAATTTGTCAATGTATATTGCTATGTGTATTTGTCCTAAGTAAAATGGGGCTAAGTCCTCAATAGCAAAAACATTAAAAAGATAAAAACAGAAAGTGAGATCATTACAGTCTAAAATTTGGATTTCTGTTGGGGTGTGCCAATCATTAGTCTTGTTTTATGCAGGTAAATGCTTTTGATTAGTTGAGTCAGTCCTTTCTGCTTACTAGGTTGTAATGTAAATGTGTGCTTTTATAGACTTTTTCCACTAAGAAAAGAAAATGTTATTTTAATTGTTGCCAATTATGAGCTTTGTGGTAATTGATCTTTTCCTCTTTCCACCAACACTTTCATATTCAGTTAAGTGATTTTGATTGTTGCTTATAAAACAGGGGGTTACTTGTGATGTGACTAGTCTTTCTTATATTAATTTGGTGATAAAAAAATTTATTTCATTGTATGCTTTACAAAGCAAATTTTCTTTATAAGTCTGGAAAATAAAAGTGAACATTATTCAAATGTATAGAATAAATGTAAAATGCTGTTTGTACTATTTTGTTCTTGTTATTTGCTTGAGGATAAATTGAGTTTGATTTTATTTATTCATTCATTTATTAGAACTATGGAGTAGGTTTTTGCTATTTTTTAAGAAAAAGTTATATATATAAGACATTGTTCTCTATACTTTTCTAATTATGATTTGTAATTCTTTTTATTTTACTTCTTGAATCAGTACATTTTTCTTTTTGATGAAGACCAACTGATTTTCTAATCATTGTAAGAATCAAAGGCTTGTTATTATGACTCAACTCAGTCTGCCCTGCTTAACTTACAGCAAAGTCACTTAAACATTCAGATTTTTTACTTCAGAGTTATTGTTTAAAAATAAAAGAATTCATCGAGATGGAAAAAAAATGTGCAAAATGATGTAAAAATAAACTTTTGTAATAATTTAAAAAAAATAAAAGAATTCTTAATTTGGCTAGTATACATACTACCTGGTTCCTTTTAACATATACTTCACTGATAATGTAGAATATTCAATGTGTATGTATCTTTGAGGAAGTATATATGATAGCAGTCATTTGCTATGTTTTGTCAGTATTTTTTCTGTACTTTTATAGTACATACCTGTTTTTTAGGTGTAAATTTACATTGTTTTCTAAATCTGGTTTTATATTCTGAATAAAAATAAGGATCCCTCTAAGTGTGTAAACATGAAATACTTGCTCAAAGAAGGAAATATGGTGGTAGAAGTGTACACTAACTGGATTTATTTTGTGTAATAACAGCACTGAAAAGAGGCGCAGGGAGCAAGAAAACAAATATCTAGAAGAGCTAGCTGAGTTACTGTCTGCCAACATCAGCGACATTGACAGCTTGAGCGTAAAACCAGACAAATGCAAGATTTTGAAGAAAACAGTAGATCAGATACAGCTAATGAAGAGAATGGAACAAGGTAAAAAACAAGACCAAACCTGTGACTGAGCTTTGTTGTGAAGACATCAACAATAATGGCTTTATTATTAAAAAATAATAACATATGACTTGGACTTTGTAATTTTATTAAGGAAACATTTTTGCTTTATTTTACAAAGTGAAGCTAAGAGCCTTCACTTTGTCAATAAGATGGCTATTAGGTTAACGTGAAAGCTTATTGCCTTGGGAAATTATGGGATCCAGTATCATTGAGGGTTGAGTCAGGAATCATAACTTCAACTCACATGTAGATAGAGGATTCTGTGAGGAATATTTCCATGGAAAAAACTGAAACACAGGAGAGGAGAGTATCAGATGAATGATGAGATTGAAAGAAAGAGTTTAGGAGTTTAGAGATGAGTTAAATTACACAGAAATTCTAAAACACAAAATGTAAAAAGTGTAGCTTATAATACACATCTTGAATCATTTGTGAACTATACTTATATAGTAATATAAGTGTAACGTTAAAGAGTGATAGCTCTAGAAATTGTTGCAACTACTTTGGGAGGGTGGAAGGGCACAAATATCTGTGTAGGCAGTTGATGTAAATAAATTCTTAGCTTTCATTATAGCACATCAATAGATTATATCTAGAATAGACATAATCAGAATATAACAAATACACATGCTATTGAGAAATACAGACTTTATTATTAGAATACAGGCTAGGGTAGTCTTAACAAGGAACCCAGTATACAATGGCTTTAACTAGATAGTCTAGGTATGTGTCTGAGGACTTATTCCTACCATTTTTCTTTCTGTAGCATTCCTAAGGTATGGCCATTATCCACATGCTCAAGTGTAGTTGACTTGTCCATGTCTCAGCTGACAAGAAGGGGGAAATGCCAGTGGGAAGTCATGCTCCTTTCCACTTAAGGGCAAGACCAGAAGCCTAATGTCACATCCTGTTAGCCAAAAACTAGTTGCATAGCAGCTAAAACTTTCCATGTTTCGCTTTTCACAAATAGTTATTTAATCTAGTTGGACTTGATGGTTTATTTGGGGGGTGGGGGGAAACTTGTTTAAAAAAGAAACTGTCATAAAGTTACAAACACATGAAATGATGATGGAAGTACATTTTAGAATTAAATTCTTTCATAATAATAGAAAGATAAATAACCCAATTAAAGCATAGGCAAAGCCCTGGAATAAACATTACTCCAAAGACTTATAGTCAATAGCACATAAAAAAGATGTTGATTTTTGTTGTTGATTTTTTGTTGCAAAAAGTATTTGATTTGCATTTTCCTGTGACAAAATCAAAATGGAAATCAAAACTACAGTGGTACCTCTTTATACCCACTAAGGCTTTAATTAAAACAGACAAATAGTAACATGTGTTGGTAAGTATGAAAGAATTTGGAACCTTCGTTTATATCACTGGTAGGAATGTAAATTGTTCAGTCGCTTTGGAAAGCAGCCAAGTAGTTTCTCAAAAGGTTAAGCCTAGAGATAGCATATGACCCAGTAATTCCACTCCCACATATCTGCCCAAGAGAAAGGAAAACATATGTCCACACAAAACTTTTACACAAATATGTGTAACAGCATGATTCATAAATGGCTGAATAAATAGCCAAAACTAGAAACAACCCATATGTCTGTGTACAGATAAGTATATTAATAAAATGAGGTATAGCTGTACAATGGAATACTATTCTTCAGTAAAAAAAGAATAAAGTACTGATAAATTTTCAACATGGATGAATCTTGGAAATATATTAAGCAAAAAAAGCCAGTCATAAAGATTCACATGTATGATTCAATTTCTTGAATATCTTGAATAGATAAATCCATAAGATGAAAGTAGATTGTTAATTACCAACCCTCCCAGGAACTCCAGCATCTGTTTTCTTGGGACCTCTGTGGACCCTCTGGGCAGAAAGTGGCTGTCCCAGGGTGCCTTGGTAGTCTTAGATCAAGGGGCATTCAGCGGTTTAGAATCGAATTACTCAAAGCAATGGAAGACACACACCCCAACCCCCATGCCCGGCCCCTCAGAGAAGAGTCCTCCACATCCATAACCCCATTTGTAGGCCTTGGCTGTTGATTTTCAAATCAAGTTGGTGCCACTGCCTCTAAAATGCCTCTGTATGAGGAAAATTTACTGCTGTGGCCTTTTATAATAAGCCACATTCATGTACTAAGAATGGTGGGCCCTGAGATTGGGTCAGTGGAGACTGTGGCGCCCACTAATGAGGGCCGCTGGCTCCTGAGTCCAGGGTAGTACAGCTGCTGTCAGTTGACACTTCAAGTGACTTAAAAGATTTGGTCTGCTGATGGGAATGCAAACTAGTACAACCACTATGGAAAACTGTTTGGAGGTTCCTCAAGCTGCTAAACATGGAGCTTCCTTACAACCCAGCAATCCCACTCTTAGGTTTCTATCCAAAAGACACAGAAACACTGATTTAAAAAGACACCTGCACCCCCATGTTTATTGCTGCTTTATTTACAATTGGAAAGACATGGAAACAGCCCAACTGCCCAAAAATGAATGACTGGATTAAAAAGATGTGGTACATATACACAATGGAATATTACTCAGCAACCAAAAAAAAAGAAACACATGTCTTTTGCAGCAACATGGTTGGAGCTGGAAAAGATCATGCTTAGTGAAATAAGCCAGAAAGAAAAGGAAAAATACCAGATGGTTTCTCTCATAGCAGGAATATAATGGTACAGGCAAGAAAATAATGATAATGATGAACAGCTATATACCAGAGACATTTTATGGGGTGGAGTGGAGAATGGGATCAAAAACAGTGGAGGAAGGGAAATGCACTGGACTATCGTGATGGCACATGGGTGATTTGGTGATGGGAAACCCTAGGGGATTGCGACTGAGATGGGAAAATGTGTAAAAATAAACTAAAAAAAAAAAAAAAAGATTCGGTGCCCTTGTGGGTGAAATGGGATTTATACCTGACTGCTGCGCTTGTTAATAAAATGAAAGGCTATAAAGTGGTCATTTCTCTCTCTCTCTCTTCCCCTCTCTACCTCCCTCTTCTCTCTCTCACACACACACATACACACTCAGAAATGGTTGTATTGACTTCAGAACACTTATTACTTCTGAAAAGGGATGGAAGAGGAATAGTGGCAGAACTATAATACCATATTTGGTTTTTTTGTGAACTAAGTTAGTTTGACAGACTGGAAACTTTAAGTTTGATGTTGCTGTGAGATGATGGATAGATTTTCAACATCACTGCACAAAAGAATTCCACATCATTTAGCAGTTACAGTTTTATCAATCAGATCATCATGACATGAATGCAAAAGGTTAGTTAGTTCATTGAGGTTCACAAAAATCATATCTTCATTTTCTGTTCCGTGGCAATTGATCAGATCAGAAAAGGAAATAGAGAAAATAATTCTTTTTAATTTATATATTTTCTTAAAACTTTTTTTGTTTTAACTTTTTTAAAAGGCTATATAATTTATAACTTTTTTTAATTGTTGGAATGCTGGACTTTAATCTTCCTGCTGCCATTTATTAGATATGAGATTTAGGGCACATTATTTAACTTTTGTGGCCCTCAATTTTACCATCCGTAAGATGACTAAAATTGAGATTAAATGTAAAGGTGCCTAGATAATGTTTTCTGAACCTGAAGTCAGGTGAATCTTTGTCTTTATGGAAATGAGCTCTTTTTGGACATGTCACTTTTTCTTTCTTTATTGCAGAGAAATCAACAACTGATGATGAAGTACAAAAATCAGACATCTCCTCGAGTAGTCAAGGAGTGATAGAAAAGGAATCCCTGGGGCCTCTTCTTTTAGAGGTAGCTATTCTCATCGACTCAGAAAAGTGTGGTCAGATCCATTCTAACCAATTTGGGTTTTTCTTTTTCTGTATGTCTTACAGTAATTAGTAAATCATAAAACAAACTAAAATTTTAAAGAACTTTTAATATTTTATTATTGAAACTATTTTGACAGCTGTTACTGTTTCAGAATTAAATGTACATGATGAACATAAGAAGTTTTCATCAAGGCATTCTAAATAGTAAGATGGAAACTGAAGCCTGCTGTGTGACTTTGCCACTTACTTCTGTAATGGCTGGGGAAATACATTAGACTTTTCAGCTAGCTATTGATTGCTGTCTATGTCTCTACTATAGAATTTTACTTTTGAGTAAGGGATGACCCCCTTTTTTGAAGTAGATACTTTCCTGACTAATATTTTTTTGTTTACATCATTCTATAAGAGAATTTAATATATTAATAACTTCACTATTTTATAACCCTCTTTTTAAAGTGAAAAATGTATAACCTTGACTTTCTTTGTATTACTGTATAATCTTCACCCAGTTTCCCTATCTAACCTTCACTCCCTTTTCTCAACACAGCTTTGTCTCAGCCTCTTCATCTAAAGCCCTCTCGCATACGTGAATGTTCCAAAATAAGTATATACTTGCACTTACTCAGAGAAAGGCACTTACCTTACTGAAGAATCACACAAATACTTGTCTCCACAGGGGCTGGAGGGGTCACAACAATGTCTTTCCTCTGCCTGTCAGGTTCTCTTCTGTCACTTCCACTGTCTCACCTCAGGCTCTCCTTTTAGCTGAGTATCACAACAGAATTGCAACTGGTCTCCTTCCAGCCTGCATGCCACACCCACCACCAGAAGGGTCTTTATAAAAGCAGATCATGTCTCTGTCCTGCTTTAAAATGTTGCTTTCAAAATAGTCCCCATTGCCTTTAGGATATTTTCCTATCGTTTTACTTTTCCTTGAAGCTTTTTTTGAAAAATGTCTGCTGTTAAATGTAATACAGCGTAATACAAATAAGAAAAATGGATACAAGCGCTTTTTTATTTTTAATCCTCTGAACAGTTTTGAATTTCCTTCCCACCCTTTGTCTACCTTGGGTTACTGGTTTGTGTCCTTCTCATCTTGACTCAGGAGGAGTGCAGCCTCTTCCCAGAAAACCTTACTGATAACAAATATCCATTCCTGCATTTGTGTTACTTTGTCTATTGTACCTTGTTACAACTATGTGTACTTGCCTACTTTCCTTCAGATACTATAAAATTGTTGAGAATTGTATGATTTATTCCTAGAACTTGGTCCATTGGCTAACACTTAGGTGGTACTCAGTGCAGCTTCTGTAGTCATGTAAAACCAGGGCCTTTGCAGTGTGAATTACCTGCTCTGAAACTTCAGGTGGTCCCCTTCAAAGGGTGATATCCTGGGTAGAGAGAAACCTGTCTGACTGATTATGTTGCCTTCAATGAATAGGCATTTGTTATCATCTTCTTGTGCAGCTGGGTGTGAAGCCAGCTGTCAAGACTTGAGGAAATAGATTCCCTCCCAGGAACAATTTAACTTGGAAGTTAAATATATGCACAACCTATGAGGGAAATTTGTAGAATAAGAACAAGTATTAGTAGATTAGTCAGACATACCTTTAGAAATCAAGAGTTGCTAGCATATTCATAAGAATAGTCTCCCAAAAAAAATTCCCTGAAATGTTACTAATCTCTTAGGAGTGAAATTTTGTACATCTTCTATTATCTACATGTTCATACTTAAAAAAAAAATTTGTAAGCATATATTTCACTTATAATTTAAAATATATAGATGTAGATATATATACATTTCCAGCAATAGACAGATTGCCTGCATATCAGCAGCAGGGTCAGCAGGATATCTCTGACCACCAGGAAGCCTTTGCTGACCTATTTTCCCAGCCAGCTTTTTCTGAGGAAGCTCAAAAGAAATATGATGCCCAGACTCCACAGAGGAAAGATGAGTACATATAACTAGGCCAAGCAGAGACCTGATGAAAGTTCTACATTCCCCATAAGACTGACCAGTTGCCTGGTTGAATATTCAAAGCCAGTTACTAGAATAACTTCCCAGGCTGGTAGTAAGGTCAGTTGCAGTCAATGGGAGGAGAACTTGGAGAAGCCCCAGTAAGTCTGTGGAAACAGGAGACTGCAATGATTCCAGGCCCACTGCCCTGAAGGGAGAATGGAGGAGGAGGATCTTTGAATTTCTTAAATGCAAAATTAGCCCAGGTAATGCAGGGAACCCCTGGGTTGCAGGTGCTAGGGGTCTGCACACCAGCTCCAGGCCCCCTACTGGCAGAGAGGTTCCTAGTTGTGGGTCTCTGTCTCTCCCAGTGTGCTGCAGACAGCCAGCTTCTAGTGATACCCAGAGACAGATTCAGAAAGTGAAGACAGCAAGGAGAGACTGGCTATGACTTGGAAGGCAAACAGGGCCCTAGGGAGGCAGAGGAGTATGGACCAAGAAGGATCCTTGGAAACCAGATGAGAAAAAGGAGATGGGAGAAAAGAACCTAGGTGGCATAGCTCTTGGTGGTAGTTAACCATGAACAGCCGGCTTTTAGTTGCCTTTCTTTCATACCAGTCCTGTGTTTTGATCTGAGCCTTACTTATACCCAAACTGTTGTTTATTAAACTCTTTTGAGAGACCAAAGAAAATTTAAATTATATTTATGCTGGTTCAATTAAGAGCTAAGAATATTTTTTTAAGTAGATCTGCTTTAAAAATTGATATGTATATTTTAGTTATCCTTATTTTCATGTAAGTCTCATGGCAAATAAAGATACGCTGATCTCCTGCTTTGATATTTAAGCTTAGGGTTAGGGTCTGGGTTAGGTTAGTTCTATCTGAGGTACACTTCCCACACTCACTTCAACCTAGCTAGCATAGAGTTTTATTTAGTGTTGAGGCTTTTAGGTTATTAAAAGCCCCTTTACATTATGTATTGAGTAGTAGTCACAACAATGAGGTGGAACAAAATCCCCTTATATTTGTTCTTGTTTAAAAAATATATTAGCAATATTTTTAATCAGAGCATTATGGTTGGTTGTGCTTCATTATTTTTAAAATCTTTGTTGTATGTTTTGTGATGTAGTGATTTGAAGATGTAGCACAAAGCAGTTTGTTTCAGTATTTGGTTTAAATAATCATCCTAATTGAAAAAGACACTTCACAAAATGCAAATGGAAAACTGTATCATTAGATGAGTTTACTAAGTCATGATTCTCATTTAAAAAATCTCGTCTATCCATTATACAGTTATTTTTAGTATGATTCCATCTTCCTTGATCTCAATCAGTGATTCTTAGAAACTATTAAAAAGATTTTGTATTTTCACATTTTTAAAAAGTTGCATACAGGAACTGGGGTATGGGCCAGAGGTGCGTGAGAGGATTTATCAGAGACAGTGGGGAAAAGAACAGGCAGATTGACTGAAATACATTGCTGAGGAAGCCAGCAGGTGAGACAGATATCTGCTGTCCCAGCTGGGTCAGCTTCCCGCCTAACGGTTATCTTCATAGTGCAGCACCTAAACCCTTAAGCAACTAGAGAGGCCCCTATTTTCACATTTTTTATATAGTTTTAAAGCCCACTGAAATTCTAATGGGTGATTTTTTGAGCAGGTTAAAAAATTCTGTTTCTGAACATTTAAACTAGAAGATAATTTTTACTGTAATGCATATCATTTTCAGCAACAAAACTGTAACTACAAGAGCATTTCAAAACATTCATTTTCAAATGCTGTCTCTATAGCAGAAGTGTCTTTTTTTAAAGCGTTTACTTTTTGTTCATTATTAAGAAATCATCTTTACCCTCAAAATTATGTTTATCTGGAAAGTTTCTTCTAGGAATGATAACATCATTTGCATTTATCATCATAGAATAAGGTTGGTAAATTTCACATACATGTCTTTTTTCAAAAATAAACTGTCAGCATTGTAATTTTAATATTTTGTCACAGACGATCAGTTAAACCCTTGTGTGATGCAAAGAATTTTTAGGGTCATTTTGTATCTTAACAAAATTTTGTTAAACTTTAAAAAGGCCTTCTTTTTACTCCTATGTATCTTATATAACCTGTAAACTGCAGTATGTTGCAGTAAGTGGAAAGACTATGAATAGATACAGTTCCGCTTAACAACCTCTATGTTCAGATCTTTCAGGAGTCCATGTTTTGTGATGTTTGACTGGACGGAGTGAAGCACCAAGGTGTCCATGTTTGTTAAGTTTACTTGTTTCCTTCTGGCTTAGATTACATTGTACATAGTGGCTGTAACTTTCTCTCCGGCACTCCTGTGGATTTTATGCTCCTCTTAGGACAATCCAACTTCTCTTGGAGAATCCAACACCACCTCAATGATTTGACTCTTGACCACTTCTCCAGATTCATTTCCTGCCACAAATCTTCCATGTGCCATGTCCTCCAGCAATTCCCAGTCATTTTTGGTTCCTTTGTGTCATGCTTCCTCCTCTGCCTAGAATGTTCTTCCCTCAGTCCTTGTCCCCTCCTCAAAACTGCCTTGGCTCTCCCTGGTGGCACAGTGGGTTAAAGCACCACATTATGGGGCTCTCCAAAGCCACTGCAGCACAAGTTCAATCCCCAGCACGAAGCTGACCCACAGGGTGCGGCAGACCTCTCCTGACCCGCCCGCTGCTCCCCTCAGCAGTGTACTTTCGTAGATCTGCCTGTTCTGCTCCCTACTCTGTCTCTGGTGAAACATCTCGCCCACCACACCTCTGGCCTGTACCCCAGTTCTGTAAGCATAAATAAATAAGTCTTTTTTTTTTAAAAATGCCTTTTATAACTAAGGTAAGGGTCTATAAGGAGTCTTCCTTTGCTCCCCACCTTAACCCTAAATTAAATGTCCTTCTTTGTGCTCAAAGAATATGCTGTGTATGTCCCTGGTACTGCATTTATCACTGGTGTTTTGTTGTTGCTGTTTGTGTTATATCTGTTCTTCCCCATTATACTACAAGTTCCTTGATGGCAACAATGAAGTCTTAAACCTACACAGTTTAGAAGATGTTTGTGACTAAGTGAAATGGCCAGTCACTTGAATTTACTGCCATAAAATTTCTTTCAAAGGTAGAAGGTTGACATATGTGTTCATGCCTACTTGAAACATGAATATACAGAGATTTAAAACCTGTCCCATCCACATAAAATGCATGATAATGGGACATCCCTAGACAGTGCTATAAAGCTATCACCAGGCACTGCAGCACCTGTTTGATCCCCAGCCAAGGAGTTAACCCAATGCACAGCAGACCTATCTGGTTTTATCCACTGCTTCCCTCAGCAATGAATTTCAGTCAGTCTACTTGTTCTGCTCCCTACTCTGCCTCTGGTAAATCCTCTCACACACACCCCACCCCACCCCCACCCCCACACCTCTGGCCTACACACCAGTTCTTCTAGGCATAAATAATCTTTAAAAACAATTGCAATATTAATTTTATTCAGTATCCCTCTCCCCTTTCATTAACTTGACATGTATTTCTGATATCTTTAAGTTGGAAAAGATATGTGTATTTTTCTTTTTTTTTTTAGCCTCCTAACCTCAAAATCTTTTTTCATTTTTGGCTTTGCAGGCTTTGGATGGATTTTTCTTTGTTGTGAACTGTGAAGGGAGAATTGTATTTGTGTCAGAAAATGTGACCAGCTACTTGGGTTACAATCAAGAGGAGTTGATGAATACCAGTGTCTACAGCATACTGCATGTGGGGGATCATGCAGAATTTGTAAAAAACCTGCTACCAAAATCACTAGGTATAAAAAAATTGGTTTTTTAAAGAACACTATGTAACTTCTTTTTAGATAATATAATGGCATATTATTATATGTCTTTTGCATAGCATTCTAATATATGTTAATATGTAATGTATTTAAACATTTTTAAATGTAGTTTAAGCTTCAGGTGTGATTATGAAAGGGAAAAGTCTTCCAGTAGCTGACAGAAAGAATTATCTTCTTTTTCTACATAATGCCATGGACAAGTGACAATAGTGGGAGGCAGAGTAGTTACTTACTTTGCACAAGAAGCTTTTATTTGAAATTCCCTTTGTTTTCAATTGTTATTATGTCCACAAAAGAGGCAGATGTGTATCCTACCCATCACTCTGCTCAAAGGGGGAAAAAAGGAAGAAGAGAAGGTGGAAGGGAAGGAGGTGAGATGGAAGGGGGGACTATCCTGTCAAATCACACACTTATTAAAATTAATATTTTTTGGATGTAAAGAGTCTCAATTTAGGAGTTCCAAGTATGATCGGCCAGGTTGTTCATTGCCAAAGAAACCTAGCTGAGAGAATGGAAAGGGTCTGACAGCAGCCTCTGTTTCCTTCATGCAGTCATCTGCCTGTTCTGCCTACTTGTGGTCCAAAATTGGGGCTAGGGCCTTGGCTAGAAGTTCTGTGTAACTAAGCCAGAGATGCATGTAAAGTATTACCCAAAGCTCTTTGTTTTTCAGATGGTTCTCTTGCTGGGATGGAAGCCTATTTCCTCTTTTAAACGAGTAGTATACATTTTATAGTAACTTGAAAGTCTGAAATGATTATTTCAATTAAGGCACTAGCTTGATATTTAAATAAAGAGTCTTGTGTGCTTTGTTATGTAACTTTAGAGTCTAAGTGACTTTAGAGATAATATAGTAGATTCCTTTGTTTTGATGAAATGAAATAATGAACCCCAACCTCACAAGTAGCTCATAGCAGAATCCAGAGTCCTACTCCAGTATGTTTGTTTCTGTGATTTCTTCTAATAGCTGTAAAGCAAATGAGATAATAAACGAGAAGAGGGGTCACTGGAGAGGATAAAGTCAGAGAACAGCTGGGAGTAGTGAGAGAGCAGCCACTGTGGTTTAAGTACAACACTGCATCTGGAAAATCATGACCCACCAGCCACAGTATGATTCTCACTTGAGATGAATTGACATCTTTTCTATAATTAGACTCAATTTTTTTGTACCGAATCAGACGATATTTCCATTTTAACATCATTTTTATGTAACAGTGTATTGATTACCCCTTATATATATATATATATATCCAAAGCATTGTAGCATACAAACTATACTAACTAGGTACAAGAAACAATTGTTTTAAGAGACCAAGATTAGCCCCTATTCTAATTATTGAGTTACAGACTACCTTCAGAAACTTAATCCTCTTCTTGAAAAAATACACTTGCACACAAAAGATCTTCCTTAAGAATCCATGACTGCCAGATCTTCCTTAAGAATCCATGACTGCCAGGTTAAAACCACTGCTTAACATGAACTTACGGTTTTCAGTTTTTTCTTTCATTGCCTGAGTTTACCTGAAAACAAACAGGAAAACTCATTAGTTAGCTGGCATAAAATTCTGAGCAAAAGAATTAGTAAGCTATTAATTTTAAAATTTGCCTTTGACTTCTTTTAACTACTCTTAATAAGTTAAGGCATTTGTAAGGTCTTATCTTTGAAGGGGGAAATCCCATGCAGTTTCTTGGAAATTTCGCAGATTTCTGATTGTTAGGCATTTAGATTTGCTGAGAATAAGTAACTCCCTCAGATAATGTTAGCTCTGAAGAGGTCAGTCTGTCCTTTAATCTGAGTATTTAAGGAGACCTAGGGTCTGTCATGTCTTCAGAGTGTGCTTTTCCCCTTACTCACCATTATAATGAATTTTCTTCCATAGTAAATGGAGTTCCTTGGCCTCAAGAGGCAACCCGACGAAATAGCCATACTTTTAACTGTAGGATGCTAATTCACCCTCCTGATGAACCAGGCACCGAGAACCAAGAGGCTTGCCAGCGGTATGAAGTAATGCAGTGTTTCACTGTATCACAGCCAAAATCAATTCAAGAGGATGGAGAAGGTAAACAAAGGGTGATTTTAAGGTGCTTGATTACTTTCTCAATGGCTTTCAGAACAGGGAAGTAATTGATAATAAGTTGCTTTCTTCAGATAGTGCATGTTCATGTAATAATGGCTCCATAATTATTAATGCTTAAGGAAAAAATTTCTAACTTCTAGTTTCACCCCTCTTAAATGTTCCCAAATTATCAGTTTGAAGTTGGCATTCCCAATAAAATGTCAAATTCAACCCAACTTTCTGCCTAGAAATAAGAGCTGAAACAAACTGCTGCCAGTTGGAAAGGTACCAGATCCAGCAGGCTGTTGAACAGTTCTGATTTTTAGAAAGTTTCAAGTTTAGAGTGTAGGGAACACTAGAGAATAGAGTTTGCACTTTTGAGGCCATTCAAGGTAATTTATAAGGAGAAAGCTCGTGAACAGATGAAAACACGGCTGAAGCTTTTATATGAACGTAGCCTAACAGGGTATTAGGTAGGTGACAGGGATGAGTTCTCCATGTGAACTTAAACCGAACTGAGTTTAAAATACCACAAATTGGAAACGACAGTGAGGACTAGAGTAGATAGAAGATAAGAAGTCAGCTGCAAAAATAAGGCCGTGTATACAGCAGGGAACAAGTGCTTCCACCCTGGGACTTTTCACAATATGCAAATATGTATGTGAGTCTGCTTCACGGAATAAAAGTTCTTATTTAACTGTTAGCTTATATTGAATGTACATGTAACATCTCCAAGAAAACTGCAAATGAGGCTTTGGATAATATATATATTTAAAAACAAAATTCTCTGTTGGAGGAAAAAAATGCATCTTCAGAAAGAGTTTTAAAATTTTTCTTACATGACAATTGCTATCTGCATAGTTGTTAAAAATATCTTTGTATGGCCTCCCTGGTGGCACAGGGGTTAAGTCTCGGTACTATCAAGCTATCGCCAACCACTGCAGCATGAGTTCAGTAACGCTGGGTACTGACCCATGTTTAACAGCAGACTTCTGTATCCCTGCTGCTCCCCTCGGCAGTGTATTTCAGCAGATCCACCTGTTTTGCTCCCCACTCTGTCACTGGTGTATCCTCTCACCCTCTCGTACCAATTCTGGCCCACACCAATTCTTCTATACATACATACATATTTTAAGAATATATAATAATCTTTTTAGTGTCTTCCTCACGCCCGCTCCCCTTTTCCCCTCTTATAGGAATCTCCGCTTGCCTGTGATCGGGGTCAGTCCCTGACATTTTAGCCATAAACTACTTTTGAGTATAGGAAATTACCTGGCTAAAAAAGCCCTACTGTGTGGCTTAAATCTTACCAAAACTACTTTCTTGAGTCCTTATTCTCGAAGTACGTGAGATGGCTTAATCTCCTCTAGTTTATAGAAAAACATTCATTGGGAAGGGATAACTTATGTTAATTAGATCTTTTCTGGAATTGCCAGCTTTGGTTGCCAGCAATCTTATATCTAATATACTATTAGATCAGAATAATTCCGGTATTGTGTAAGCTACTTTAACATGTGTTTTCATAAAACCACTTATTGCACGTGATAAATAGAAACCCTTTTCTATCCTCTTTCCTTCAATTTACCCTCCTTGTTTTTCTTAGACTTCCAGTCTTGTTTGATTTGTATTGCACGGCGATTACCTCGGCCTCCTGCCATCACAGGAGTAGAATCCTTTATGACCAAGCAAGATACTACAGGTACTAACTGCAAAATTCAGGATGTTCCATCGGTATTATATGTCACTAGGGCTTTCAAACTAATTATTTTGCTCATTATTCTTGTATAGCAACCTTTTCAAATGGTGGTCCTACTGTGTGCATCTTAGATGCTGTAAACATAGTCATGGCAGGGACTGAGCAGAACATAATAATTGTTGACATGCTAGACCAGTCTTAATTACAAATTATTTTCATGGACTTAAAGGGTATTAGCTAGAAACCAACTAAGTGAATGTTCTAAATAAAAGAAAAATAAACTTTCAGCCAATAAGTGAAATTAATGGATACTAGAAGAAAAGGTAGAAGGGAATTGGGTAAAAGGAATCAATGATGAGGTAAAGGATAGAAATGGACTTTTAAAGTAGCATGTACAGAAGATGCTGATTTATGATGCACACCTGAGGCTTATGTAATATTATGGTGTTACTTCAATAAAAAATTGTTTTTTATAATCATGGAATAAAATGTTTAAAGAATTTTGGCAAGGCAGATTTAAACCTATTTATAAATTGTTCCAAAATTGGTGGTTTTAATATCATCCTTAAATGGATATGGCTATTTCTTTTTTCCTTTATTCTTCTTTAAATTTGTTCAGCACACACCAGTTGAGAGAAGCATAGTGACTGAGTGTTTGTCACAGGTGTGAGAGTGCTCACTGTGTACACAGTTGAACAAAAGCAACATGTAATGACAAGTTGTGGCATGTTTTGTGATGGAAAGGTCTGAGAGGGTATTATGAAGTTAGTAGGGATCTGTCTTAGAATTAGTTGGTTGATGCAGCCCTCACTGCGCAGCTCATGTCGAGCCCTTAAACCCCAAGGGATGAGATGGGCCCAACTGCAAAGTGTGAGTGTTGCAAGTGGGCTGTGACGAGAGATCACCATGCAGACTAAATGCTGCTGATGTCCTGCAAAAGTAAATTTGCACTGCTCTTTACAAATTACGATCTTGCATTGTAAATCATATTGTTTTTATATATCTTCACTAGAAAATATATATATGTTTATATCAATTAGAGCTCATACATGTCACTCCTCTAATTTTCAATTGTAGATGGATACTACAGATTTATTTTTTAGCAAACAAATTTCAAATCTCATTTCTGCTAAATTTGATTATTTGGAAAAGTTTAGTTTATTTCACTTTTTGACACTTACCATTGCTTATCAGATCCTGTTACAATTTTTTTTGTCCTAGAAATCTAATATTCTTGTCTTGTATGCTTTATTCTTGTGTTTTTAAAGATAACAGGGGTAAATTAATATAGCTAGTGAAGAGAATGTCTCTGAGCTTGGAGATTCAGCATCTGAGTGTAGTGATGATCAGTTACTGTCGTTTGCTCCCCTTTTCAGTCTACATGTACCTGTTCCTTTTCCATTTCCACTAACAAACAGTGATAAACTCTGTTGGAACCCAGAAATTTTATTTCATGGAGGAAAAATAGAGTCCAGTGAAGAGTAAAACTGGTCTTTTGTGTAAATAAAATCAAATAAGAGCTTGTGAGATAGCAGCATGTAAACTTACTGGAAAGAAGTAATTGTTAGACCACAGGACAAATGGGGCACGAGGACCTCATCGTTATGAGGGTCTAATGGAGGGCAGTACGTTTAGCTTTTTCTCAGACTGCATTTCTATAAATTGAATCTCAAACTGTGTTGCTTTAAAGAAGACTGCATTTTCTCACAGGAATTGTTACCACTGGAAGTTTTGTTTCTGAGCAAGGATGTAGCATTAAAATCTCAAATACATTTAAATTTAAAATAAACTTACAAAGATAATAATATATCTTGGGTCATAATATAATTACAAATCTAGAAGAGACTTCAGAGAACACAGAACCCAAGCTACCCATTTTACAAATGAGGGAATGGTGACTTTTCCAAAGCCATACAGGTAGTTGCTGAAAACAGACATCTTTAGCTGTTAATATGAAACTCTTCCTTTAAATTGCATTGCCTTCCATAAAGGCACTATTAATTAAGTAGGCATCCTTGTACTGTATTTGCTGTACAAAAGATGCCAGAGGAAATATAAAACAGTGCCGGAGAAATAAAAATTTTAAATTAGTATTATTATTCTTAAAATGTACACTTAATACTTTATTATAGTTTATATTTGATTGGGATAAAAAATAACATGTTAGTTATGTTAGTTATGTTAGTTTTAAGTATTAGATATTTAATTCCTTAAATTTTAGTAGTCCATTTAACCATATACAGGCCAGCCCATGTTCCTTAAAAAAAGAAAAAGACCTTCTATCAGGAAATATTGAACAGCGGTCATGAGCACTGTACATACACACAAATGCACATGAACTCACACACACCCGCACACACATGTACATTTCACCTGGTCACTGCCTGTGAGAGGTATTACTTCCTTCAAAGTTTATCTAACAGTGAACTCTCTACTTTAAAATGATCAACATTTTTACTGATGTGTTTAAAATGTTCTCTTAATTGAAAATTAAGGAGTGCATTTTAATTGATTTATAATAGAAAAATGGAGATATATTAATTTAATGCAAGTTTGATTTAATTTTTTAATTGTGTAAACATTGACTTACATTGTATATATTTTAGGGACATAGGTTCATACCTCTTACAATATATCTTACCACAGTACATCCACCAGATTACCAACTCTTAGTCTTTGACATAATAAGAGGCAAAGATTGAATAATTAAAATTCCTAGAAAGTCCAAAATTACCTTTTATTTCAGTACAGGGTTCACCAGCTTTACCCAAGCTGTTCTTAATTAACAAAACTCCTTTGTTTAAGTTTCCATTTTTCTTTCTGCCACCTAAATTAGACTTGGGCAACATCTAAGTCTAATGTACCTACACATTCAAGACCCTAAGCTAAGAGGGTTAATAACTACCTTACTTCTAAACAAAGTGAATATATAAAAGAGAGATTAATTGAAAGGAGTCATGAGAGCCCGCCTGGAGTTAAGGGGTTAAGTCTCCGTGCTATCACACTGGGACCAGCCACCGCAGCTGAAGTTGATCCCCAGCCAGGGAGCTGACCCGTGGCCCACTGACTTCTCCCGCCCACTGCTCCCCTCAGCAGTAGATTTCAGTAGATCCGCCTTTTCTGCTCCCTAGTCTGTCTCCAGTGAGTCCTCTCACCCTCATACCTCTTGCCTACATCCCAGTAATTCTATATATAAATAACAAATCTTAAAAAAAAAAAAAGAGCCACAAACAGTACAATAGATTTGAATTAATCTTACGAAAAAAGAAAGGAAGATGAGGGGGAAAAAACCACACTCAGGCATTCACAGAAGAATAAATAATGGTGGTGAATAAACATGAAAAATTATCAGACTAATTGGAGAATACAAATTTAAGTAAAACCACTTTCTACCTACTAATTGTAAAAAAAATAATAATATTAAGGAAACCTGATAATACCTAGGGGTGGAGATAATGTTGGATCAACAGTAGCTTTCATATACATTTCTAGAAAACAACATGATGTTATAAAGTCGAATATGTATATTTTCTGTGATTCAGCAGTCCTCTTCCTCCATATGCATCCTAGAGAAAGTCTTGCACACATGCATTCTGGAAAATGTGAAAGATTCATAGCAGCATTGATTGTAATGGCGAGAGAGTGGAAACAGTACAAAGGCCCATTGATAGGAGCGCATAAAGGCCAAGGGAGGTGACGAGTAGGGAGTTCATACATAATGGGACGGTGCTGGTAATAACCGGGTTCTCTAGGTGGGTGACGGGCTGCATTTTCGTTTTACTAATTAATTTATTATATATGTATATATCTTACCTGTGTTATTTTATATGAATAAAACATCACATAAAAATGAAAACATCTAAATAATCACAAACTGGATTAATAATTGACCCTTTATTGACAAAGGGATAACACTGATTTTAGAAATGTGTTCAGATATAATAAAAACCACAAATCACTGTCAGGTTTCATAAAGCAAATATTCTGTCTACAGGATACCTAATAAATCTTAATGTTTTCAATTGTTAATTTTTCTAGTCTCACTTCAGGTATTTATGCTATGACTTTTATACTTGACTAGAATTTAATTTTAAAATGTGATATTCTAGCATATTTAGTCCAAGGCCAAAATAATTTGTATTACCATGTCGCTGAAATGCTCCATTACCATATGTAATAAAATTAATAGAGCTTTTTAATGCTTTTGTCTATTAAGGATGTGGGGGAGGCAGAGTATTTCTGTCATGTAGTTTGTCAGATTTGAAATATGGGTGACTTATGAAGTGATCATAAATGTAAACTTCCATTTTTTATATAGGTAAAATCATCTCTATTGATACTAGTTCCCTGAGAGCTG
Organism: Condylura cristata; assembly: GCF_000260355.1. Taxonomy (NCBI): domain Eukaryota; kingdom Metazoa; phylum Chordata; class Mammalia; order Eulipotyphla; family Talpidae; genus Condylura; species Condylura cristata. The sequence goes on along the minus strand of NW_004567121.1, from coordinate 28,493,884 downwards.
CTGGCAGAACTGGCTGGGAAGATCTAGTGAGAAAGTGCATTTATGCTTTTTTCCAACCTCAGGGCAGAGAGCCATCTTATGCCCGACAACTATTTCAAGAAGGTAAAGTTTTTCCCTCTCATTTGTTTTCATTGATTTTGTTCTTTATTAATATTGAGTAATCTATATGGAATTCATGGCTTGATAAGTATTTTCTCCAAATTACAGTTTTTGCAATAATGAGTTTTAGGAAAGGAAGAAATGGGTAAGCAAAGTAATTCATGAGTGGATCCTGAAATTTGGGATGCACATTTGAAAGAACAAGACGTCATGTGGTGGTCACTCATTCATTCATCCATTCATTCAGCAGGCATACTAAGTTCCTCATGTGCACAGAACACCATGCAAGGTACCAAGGGTACACTGATGACTAAGAAGTAGGGTTTTGTCCTCAAAAGGGACAAAATACTTCAGAATACATGGCAAGTTTAAATCAGTATGGCATGGGCTATAATAGAAGCATGATCAAAGAACAAACTTCATTTTGATATGGAAAATCCAGGATGACCTCAAAGGAAGTGACATGATGTCTAGCTCTTACATATCATTGTCAGCAGAGTAAGGCTGCCAGAGGGCTTCTGGATAATGCAGAGATCTATATCATGAATGTTACATGATTATTGCAGTACCTGTATCTCCTGGCTCTAAAGCTTTAAGTGAAGAAACACATCACACGAGATTATTAATTAGTAACTAATAGCTGCTGTGTCATAGAAAGTATGCTGGAAGTATAAAGCAAGTATATTTTCCTACTGTTACAGAATTTAATAGTATTATAAAAAGAGTAAGGAAAATAATCTGACAATTAAGGCCAGAAAGAACACAGTGATTCAGAGTACTTAGAGTGTTGTCATATAATTATGGTAACCTAATATTCCTTTCCCAGTGTCAGTGATTGTCCAATCTCTAAATAGTTTTTTTGGAAGGAAACTCTTTGTAGGGCTATTCTGAAAAACATTTTTTTTTAAAGATTTATTCATACAGAACTGGGGTACAAGGCCAGAGATGCGGAGGGTGAGAGGATTCACCAGGGACAGAGTGGGGAGCAGAACAGGCAGATCGACGAAGTACACTGCTGAGGGGAGCAGCGGGCGGGTCAGGAGAGGTCTGCCGCGCCATGTGGCACCTCCGGGGCAGGCGGGGATGGAACTCATGCGAAAGTGGCTTCAGCTTCTTAGTGCACTGCTTTAACCCGCTGCGCCACCAGGGAGGACCCCTGAAAAACAGTTTTAAAGACACTTTTCATTATTCCTTCATCCTTAAATATTTTCCCATATTAATGGGAAGGATATTCCATTCATTGCATTTTAGGTCAACTACTTCCTAATGGTATATGAAGGAAGTAGCTTGATTTTTTTTTTTTCCCTTCAGGAAGCCATCTATATAAATTTTAATGGGTTACTTCTGGAACAGTTTTCTATTGACTAATGGTTTCCACTTGACCTCTTACTGGGCTGATACCATTCTACAAATAGGTTTAAGAATCTTTTTTTTTTTTAAGTTTCCAGGGCAGTCTTCAATCTTAGTCAGGCTTGGGAACCACTGTAATAAGCAACTAATACCAGCTGCTGGTGCAAGCTTTGTGACTCTCTCTGCTAAGTTGGCACTTGACTTTTGTATGTATCAGTTTGAGACTCAAAACACCATCTACTGACTGCTGAGTGTGCTTTAATTTTATCTGCCTATAATTTATATACCTTTCTACCAGGTAGAGCAGGCCTGGATTATTATCTCATCATCCAAGCAACTAGGCTCCATATAAATGAGTGTGAGCTACAGATTAAAGTATGTATTAAAGTATGTGTCTTAGAATGCTCCATAAAGTAGATAGGTTAAAATGTAGTCAGTAACTTAAGGAAAAGATCCTGGAGTCACAGTTGGAGATTTTAATAAATGCATAGAAGATCTGGAAGATCCTAGCTATCACCTTCAACAAACTGACATAGAACATAACCACTACTATGATGGTTTAAATCACATAGAGTGTGTTTGACCACAATGGAGATAATTTAGATATCAATAAAAGTGAGATCTCCATGAGGTGAAAAAGTCAAATATTTCCAAATATTTGGATATTAAGCAGCATACCTCCACATAATCATTTATCATAGGGATCATAAAATATTTTGAACTATAGAATTATGAAAATAAAGCATTCCAAACTTTGTAAGCTTAAAAAGAAATAGTGTCGCTGGTCTGTCATTTACAAGTGAGCGACAGTAGAGTGACATCCAGCTTTGGAGCCACGGGTCTGCCAAACCTGAGAGCTCTGGATTCCATTTCCTTGCTGCCTCTTGTGGACTGAAATGAATGAGACAAATTCTACTTCTGTACCCTTACTTCTGTTTGAACTTTTCAAAAATTGGAGAGTTTGTAAAGCTTTACAGTGATTGATATTTAGACATGAAAATTTTGTCCTACATCTGTTCTTTTTTTTTGTCCATTAACTTACTCTTTGAGGGCTGGTACAAAATCCTAATACATATATGAAATTAAGTTAGTTCTTAACATAGTTTTTCAGCTGCTTTTGGCAAACAACAGTTCATGGAGTGCTTTTAAAGGAAGTTTTAGTATTTTCCAGAATCAAATTTGAAAATGCATTTCAAAAAAAGTGTTGGCATTTCAACCAAAGACTGTACTGTATGTGAGCATTCACCATGAACTGGATGTAGGCAGCAGTTCTCAGCAGACATCAGCAGAAAGTGGCTATCAAGAACACCTGAGAGATATTTTAAACTAAGAAGTGTTTATATTATAGTTGCATATAGTTAGAAAAAGGTTCCTAGGATCTTTTCTATTCAGAACAATTCCTTTAAAGAAAATTCTAGGTTACAATGCTTCCCAAAGGTCCCTGATAAGATTCATCTAGGACAATTGTTTATTCAACGGTATTTCTGGACTCTAACCACACTACTGAATTGAATCAGAGTCTGTAGTCTAAGATATATTCTTACAGAGAAATTTGGAAAACAGAAACGTAGGTTCTACATTAATAGGAAATGATGTTTCGTATTTAATTAATGTGGTTCAAAAGTGCTTCAGTCTCTCAATTTATGGAAATTCATAAGACTATTACAAGGTTAAGGTATTTATGTTTGTGGAACGTTCTACAACAAAGGTACCTGTTTGATTTGTTACCCAGTTGTATTTTCCTCAGAATATTCTTGTAATATACCCAGTAGCTTAGAGAGAGTAGTGGTCTTTGCAGATACTGAGCAAAATAGCTTACAAGGATTTTACAGAAGTTGTTTTGCCTATTATCAGTGACAAAAATAGATAATCATTTCTTGTTTTTGAAAATGTCCATGCTAAATTGTATTAAAAGTAGGCTAAGAAAACAAACAAAAATGTAGGCTATGAAATTAACACAATAGTAGGCTAAGAAAACAGCATATATGGTATGATCTCACTCTTGCATCTTTCTTTATCCAATTCTAGGTTAGCAAAATGTTAACCATGGTTATATCTGCTAGAATTGCAAATGACTTTTCTTTTTACTTCTTCTGTCATCATTTTTCTGTTATCTTAACTTTATAAATCACAAAACAAGATCACTTTCATTAAAAAAGAAAACGCCATGAGATAGTTGGAAGTTTATTCTGTCAACAAGTTAGGAAGCATTGCTATAGCATATAAATACCCATAGGTAATGATTAACCAGAATGTTCTTTGAGACTTGTATAATGTTGTTAACTCTATGGTCCATATAACAGTGTTAACTGAAAATCTTTTTATGTCAAAGTTTGTTAAAATGTGGTTTATTTTCCTTTCTTAAGGAAACTTTGATACAGAAAATAGAATTTTACTTATTGCTAACGAAAAATCTTTCTTAGAGCATCTAGCATCTAAGGGTACTTTTTTCCTATATCTTAATAATAACAATTTTTAGAATTGTGTTCTTTCTGAATTTATCAAGGGAAATACCAAAAAGGAAAACAAAATCTCTACCGGCATTGATTCTGACCCTTTTTATACATGCCTGTTTAGTTAACAATGTAAGGCATGCTTATTGAGGTTTGCTGAGCACCAAATTGGGTGGGGCCAAAACCCAAATGTATCTGCTTTAACAGCTACTCCAATTAGAGAAAATTTGGGTTCTTTGCTCTGTAGCTCTGCTGAGGTCTAGTTGGTAGGGATAGGTGAACAGGAAATTGATTATGTTAAATGTTCTTATTAATGGTTTCTGGGGTACCAGTGATACCAAATCAATAACAGCCTTCCCACCAAGTGTTCTAAAAATTTTAGAAACTGACACAATAGTCAGGGATCAAAATGATATATAATTGACCAAAAAAAAAAAAAAACACAGATCAGAAAGCAAGACTAGGATGTGCAATCAAGTGAGGTTCCAAATAGTTTTGTCCAGGTTAAACCCTGAAATCCAGTTATAGGGAAAATTTGATATGCAGAGCAAATGTTTACCTAACCAGCTCTGTAAAGGATTATGGCTCACTAAAACATGTTTGAATTTAAAATGTGAGTGGTTAGCTACAAGGTTGAAGTTACTGTTAGAAATGGTGTCTGGGATTGAATGAATTTGTATCTGAGTATGTGTGACTTTGAAAGTTGCTTGTTGTCTGTGCTTTTTGTTTGTTTTTCCATGAATTGTTCTTTCAGTATCTGCTATATACAAGGTATCTCCTGGTAGATATCATCTACATTATTACTGGCTCCATTTTAATGATGATGGGCTAAGGTTAATCTGCACTCAATCCTTATAAATAAACTTATAAATGACAAAGTCGGTGTTCAAGCAAGAGTGACTCCTAGGCTTTTATTCTTTTGTTGAGCTACGTACCTTCTTATTCACTTCTCCAATGATTTGGGTTAGGTAGATAGTCTTAATTAGATTCTAGTTAATTGGACTTTTTTTATATATTTAATACTGCATTTTTTTCCTTCCAAAGAATATGTGAATTATGATGTGCTAAGTAATAGGAGTTCCCCAATTTTGGACTTATTACTAATTTAGATATAGTCCTACAAGTTAAAGCAGCATATTTACCAAAGGACTAGTTCTGCAACCCACATGAAATATCTTGATTTCAATGCTAGCCTGAGTTTTGAGTCCTTTTCAATAAAGCAAGATATTTCTCTCCATTAATTTCTACTTATAAAGTAAGTCTAGAATCATACAAGAGTAAAGTTATAAACTGAGATATAATATAGACATTTGAGAACAAAGCTAAAAATTAAAATTTGTCCTCTAAAGGTATAGCAGTTTGTCACAGTAAAAGCTAACCTACTTAGATGAGACTCAAATTGAGGATTAACTAACAGTACTTGCTAGATGATTTCTTATGCCAAATAATCATGCACGTATAGAGTTGGAAACAAGAAAGGAACACAGACTAGTCCTTATGTTTACTCTAAAGATGAAAAATAAATGTGTAAACTGTTAATTACATCCTGTTCCAAGAGTTATAAAAGATGTGTTTAGGAATTAATGACAAATGAGATTAGAAACGCAAGTTGAAATTAGATGGTATAGAGCTTTGCTGTCAGCAGAGTAGCCACTAGTCTTTTGGCGCTTTTGAGTATTTGAATTACTGCTAGTGTGATTGAGGAACCAAGTTTTAAATTTTATTGAGCATGAGTGAAGTGAGTGGCAGTTATTGTAAAGGAACACTGATTGTTTTCCAGCACAATAGGAGGTTCTAAAGAATGAGAAATAATGATGAAGAAATAGACAAACTTGCCTAAGTAAAATCACATGAACTCTGTTGTGTCTTACATATATGTAGCTTTATCATCATTATGTCATGATTTACCCAGGGTAATAGTTTATTTTAAAATGCCACTTTTTTGTTGCAGTTTTATTTTCCAAAATGTATTTCCAAAATATATTGTTAAAAGTGAGAAATTTTCAGATTTTTACAAAGATTTTGCCATAGGATACATTTTCTTATATATTTACAGGAAAATTGCTGGTTTCCATTAAGGACTCTTTTTCATCATTTGTTTTTTGACTCGATGCTAAATTTTTCCACGTTTTAGTAAAAATGCCAGTGATTTGGCTTAAATTGCTTGAGGGATAATGAATGTGGTTGATTGGACATAAATCTTAATCCTCCCAATGAGGTTTATATCCTAACTTGTTTACATGGGTGGGTCTTTGTGATGTATAGATGAACAGCAGATTATACCCTCTCAGTTTACACTAGCCAGGACACTAGAATAGTAATTTAGTTACCTTCAGAATTGTTAATTGATCATTTTAATCTCTTTCACATCTCTGTAAAGTGTAATTGAAGCCCTTTCTGAAATGTCTTTGAAAAATAGCACTAAAATGTATATTGCAGGCTAAATTGTAATAGTCATTTAGGATAGTTAATTCTTATGTTTCTTTCAGTACACATGATTTTTAACTTGGGCATAGCTGATTTTATAGTAAACATTTCTTAAAAGAGGATATTATTACTAAATCATCAATTCTTAGTAGTCTGGTATAGCGTTTACATATTTAGTGAATACCAGTTTGCTTAGAATTTTGTCTACTGTTAAAGCTGTACAACAAAAGTAAGTTATCTTGTTTATATAGTGACTTGACTCCTCATTTTAACTTTTGTTCCTTGTATTAATAGTCACTGGCTTTATCTTAATTTGCTTTCTAAACTACATTCAAACACCAAAGATAATACAAATATATATAAATATAATAATTTGTTAAATGGGCCCACAATGGTTAACATTCCTGAGTGATAAATCTGAGTTCTGATTAAGCAACTCTGCAAATAATCAAAGCATAGAGGGTAAGTTTTATGGTATTCATTAATAAAAAATCAGCCAGCAGAAAAAAATACTTGTTAAGAGATAAACACTGAAAGTGAGAGTGAAGAAGATTATCTCCTTGCATTTTTAATGTACACTTGATAAATTTGAAGAACTGCCCCATTGTAGGTAAATATTAAGGTTGATTTATCCCCCCTAATGTGGAGTTTCTTCACAAGCATAACTTAATGTGAGGAGGCACCCATTCTAATAGGATTAAATTAAAACTTGTCACCAGGTAATATATTTCAATAAAATAAAGTTTCCCCTTCATGTATCTGCTTTGTCTGAATTATTCTTTATTTTGGATCTGAGCAGGCAGCTGGGGGAGGGAGGGATTTCAAGGAGGTTCTAGGTAGAAATAAGGTTTGGTAACTCTCCTTTGCCCAAAGTACAAGTGTACGAATTTTAACTAGGTTTCTCTTTTGTTTGACACAGTGATGACTCGTGGCACTGCCTCCAGCCCCTCCTATAGATTCATATTGAATGATGGGACAATGCTTAGCGCCCACACCAAGTGTAAACTTTGCTACCCTCAAAGTCCAGACATGCAGCCTTTCATCATGGGAATTCATATCATCGACAGGTACTTCTTATCTGGAGAGCTTCCTATGAAATAAATCAGTTCACATAACTCAGAGAAAACTTTTTATGCTCTTGATAGAAAACAAACATTCCAAATTAGGTGTTAAACTAGTGTGATGAGAATATAATCAGTAGATACATACTGGGATTTATAGTTTTATCGCCTAACAATAGCTTTATTGTTCGGAGAAGGAATTAGGAAAAGTGAGGCTGCTAATGTGTGTCTCAGGGGTAAAACCAAAAAGGTGGCTAAAAATTTATGACTTTCTACAGATGACCTTATGGTTTTACAAAAGATTTCAAAGTTTAACATTGTCATTTTTTTTTATTTTTAAAAATGCTTTATTTTCATTAGGATAAACTCAATGGCTCCTGAATTCAAGTTGACAGTTTTTCAAACTAATTCATGAAGCTATCAACTTGAGATTTTTGAATGTCATTGCCTATCATTGCCTCTAATTTCTTCTCTCTACATGCTTTACACTGGCATATATGGTAAATTCATAGAACCATTCTTTTATCCTATGAATTATTCAAAAACCCTACATTTACAACTATTAAAATATAGCATTAAACAAAAACAAAGACATTTCCTCTCACTTCATCTTTTCCTCATCTGATATATTTGCTTATTGGAACATGGTAATACCAGTCACAAATCTTTTGTCATAATTATGGATTTGAGTAAAGAACTCGATGAAAATCTGAATTCAGTATGCTGGCTTTTTCTAATTTTAGTTAATTTATGCTTGTGAGTGGAATTAGCACAGTTCTTTTTTTTCATATTGTGATTTCTCTTTCAAAACATCTGCTGTATCTGCATCTCACCCTTTTTGATTTTTACATCAGTGACACAGTATTTTCCTTACCCAGTCTTCCTCTTGGAGTTGAAATACTTAAAAGCTATAACAAGGGAGTCATGAATAAGTAATTTGTAAACAGAAGTGCAGGAAGTTTTTTTTTTTAACCAAAGTATTATCGTAGTGTTTATCTGTATAATTTATCTGTATAAATTTTGAAGTTTAAAAGAGATGTACTGGATTTTTCCCAAGACCAAGAAAGCTTTATTTCTTATATACGAGACCATTAGCACTACTTTCTACTAAGTGGCACTAATATTTCACAGTAGTATTAAGTCTACTCTTTTTCCTTAAAGAGATACAGAAGGTCTTTACTTGACAGCTTACACAGTCAGTGAGGTTAATGGTTTCATATTGTAATATATAGCATAAAAACATTTTAATGGAGGCCAATGACGATGTTTCAATAGTAATGTTTCTCTCCTCCCCCTCTTCCCAGGGAACACAGTGGGCTTTCTCCTCAAGATGACACTAATTCTGGAATGTCAATCCCCCGAGTAAACCCTCCCATCAATCCTGGCATCTCCCCAGCTCATGGTGTGGCCCGTCCATCCACATTGCCGCCATCCAACAGCAACATGGTCTCCCCCAGGGTCAACCGCCAGCAGAGCTCAGACCTGCATAGCAGCAGTCAGAATAATTCTAGCAACAGCCAAGGGAATTTTGGATGTTCACCTGGAAATCAGATTGTAGCCAGTGTTGCCTTAAACCAGGGACAGACCAGTTCCCAGAGCACTAATTCCTCCTTAAACCTCAATAATTCTCCTATGGAAGGTACAGGAATATCCCTCGCACAGTTCATGTCTCCAAGACGACAAGTTAGTTCTGGATTGGCAACAAGGCCCAGGATGCCAAATAATTCATTTCCTCCTAATATTCCCACATTAAGCTCCCCCGTTGGCATGACAAGTACTGCCTGTAATAACAGTAACCGATCTTATCCAAACATCCCAGTAACATCTTTACAGAGTATGAACGAAGGACCCAGTAATTCCGTTGGCTTCTCTTCTGGCTCTCCAGTCCTCAGGCAGATGAGCTCGCAGAACTCACCTAGCAGATTAAATGTGCAGCCAGCGAAAGCTGAGTCCAAAGATAACAAAGAGATCACATCCATCTTAAATGAAATGATTCAGTCTGACAACAGCTCAAGTGATGGCAAACCTCTGGATTCTGGACTTCTGCATAACAGTGACAGACTCTCAGATGGAGACAGTAAATACGCTCAAACCAGTCACAAACTCGTGCAGCTTTTGACAACGACTGCAGAACAGCAGTTACGCCATGCTGAGATAGACACAAGTTGCAAAGAGGTGCTTTCCTGCACAGGCACTTCCAGCTCTGCTTCTGCTAATTCTTCAGGCAGCTCTTGCCCCTCGTCTCATAGCTCACTGACAGAGCGGCACAAAATCCTGCACCGGCTCTTACAGGAGGGCAGCCCCTCGGATATCACCACTTTGTCCGTGGAGGCTGATAAAAAGGACAGTGCATCTACTTCTGTATCCCTGACTGGACAGGTGCAGGGGAACTCCAGTATAAAACTAGAACTGGATGCTTCAAAGAAAAAAGAATCAAAAGACCATCAGCTCCTGCGCTACCTTTTAGATAAAGATGAGAAAGATTTAAGATCAACCCCCAATCTGAGCCTGGATGATGTTAAGGTGAAAGTGGAAAAGAAAGAACAGATGGATCCTTGTAATACAAACCCAACTCCATTGACCAAACCTGCTTCTGAGGAAATTAAATTGGAGTCCCAGAGCCAGGTGGGTGATTCCTTACTTCACAGAATGAACATATCTAGTTACTTTAATTTTACTCCAACTATAGACCAGATTTGGATTCAGGCTAAGTTTTGTGTTACCCATTGGACATATATTTAAAGGTTAGTATTGATGATAGAAAAATCACTGGATGCCTGCAACACTTCTCTTTAGGATTTTAGAGGGCTACAATACTAATGCGGCGTTCTGTGAAAGCAGATAATTTCTTTCTTTCTAGAAAATCTGAGTTTGCCTGTTTGGAGATTTAAAAATGATACCTTTCCTGCTCCCTCCTCCCAACCTTACCAACTGTTGAGTCCAGTTCTCTGAGAATAGGACCCAGGGATCTGAATCTCAGAGAAACTTCTTAGAGAACTCTGGTGTGTAACAGATTTGGGGGGTGGCTGATTAGATGAAAAGGGAGAGAAATGTCAAGGAGTAGGCAAGACTGCCAAGTTTGTCTTGCTCTGCTATTTAATTTCCTTTGAAGCCATTTTTTAAGGTTGTTTACTTATTTTGTGATGATGACAACCCTCAGTCCTGTCAGAGAACAGGGCCTGGATATTCTAGCTAGAACGATATATAAATGCACCCTAAACAGAAATAAGTATAGAGAAACCTATGCATAAATTCATATGAACTAGGAACTCTAGGTTTAGGTTCTTTGCTTTTTTATGGAAGATGAGGAATGGTTTGGGGTAGGTGTAAAATTGATAGTTTCACTTATTGAATAAATAACTTGTGAATTCTGAAAGAATTTAAGCAACACAGAAAATCTCTCTCCCTTCTAGGAACTTACAAATAATTATTTGTATAAAGTATAGACATTCATGAAATAGCTGAAAATTCATTTACAAAGCAGTTGATCAGAACGACTCCATTGTGAAACATGGACCACACTGAGTGTGCATGGGCCCTCAGTTGCTTGAGCCAGCCTTACTTTCTGACTTCTCACAAAAATCTCTCTTTTCCCTCAGGCATACTGCATTCTAGGCTCATGGAAGTCCTTGCCATTCCTGGGATAAGTCATGTTTCTTCTAAGCATCGTCTGCCTTGTTCTCCTTTCTCTGTCTGCTGAACTTCTACTCATCCTTCACAAACCAATTCAGACACCATCTCTGTAAAGCCTTCCCCAGTAGCCCTACTTAGACATTTCCTTGCTCCCACTCTCATGGTGCTTTGTATTGTCTCTAGATACTCTATATACTAAACACTGTTTGGCTTAGTTCCTCACATGTGTGCTTTTTGCAGAGAAGACTGTCTCTTGTGCTTCTTGGTACAACTAAACTAATAATGTGTTTTTAAGCTGAAAAACAATAGTTTTTCAATACAATGCAATAGTAATCATATTAAACTGTTACCCTTTAAAAGTAGTAGCTTCAAGAAATATAGCCATGTGTACAGTCCTATAATCTCTTTTTGTTGCACATCTACAGGTATTTCTGCTGAGTTTATATAAAAGAGTGGAATTGCAGAGTCAGAAGATGTGTCTGTTCATTTTTAGTAGATAAAGCCAATTTTCCTAGTGTATGAGAATTCCTCCTAGTTGTTCCATGTCCTTGCTAATATTTGTTATTGTCAATCTTTTAAATTCTAGGCGTTTTGTGTAGTGGTATGTCATAGTTTTATTTGTATTTCCATGATAAATGTTTATTGGTCTTCTTTTATGAATTGCCTAAACAAGTGTCATGCCCATTTTTCTAATATGGTCTCTCCTTTTTGACTTTTTAAGAATAGTTATGTGTTTTAATTATGAGACCTTTATTGTTTATATATTTCAGGTCTCGTCTCTATGCTGTGGCTTGCCTTTTATTTCTCTTAATGGTACTTTTGATAAAGTGAAGTTTGTCATTTTAATATAGCCCAATTTTTTTCTTATATGGTTAGTGTTTTTTTTTCACATGCATAACAAAAGACATGTTCAGAGTAATATTTTTTATACTAGCAAAAACTGGCACCACCTGCAATCCATCTCAGCTTGATGGATAAACATATTGTTACAAACATACAATGACTGCGTGTATCCCATTCATACAGTGGCATACTGTTCAGCAGTGAATCAACATGACCACTGCTTCATGTTATCAGATGCCTAAATTTCAGAAATGTGACGAAGCCAGACCTCAAAATATGTAGATACAGAAATAAAGCTACTGATACAATCCATAAAAAAAAATTTTAACTGAATAATAAAGGCCAAACAAAAGTTTTTTGTTGATGAATTATCTTAAAGTAACCATCATCAGATAATACTATAAAATACAGGTCAGTTTTCAGCTGTGCATAACCTTCAGCTGATGTGGGGACTATCTTCTAGATCTGTTTCTTATATCTGCAAGTAGGAAGTACTGCTCTGGAAACCTTGAAACTGATAATACTGTTTACAAAACAGTTTCTCAAATTTTGCTAAATTATAAAATAAGTTCTGTTAATGTAAATTTATTTTTCATTACATCATAAAAATCGTTTTAGAAATTTTTGAAAAAATATGGCCCAAGAAACCATTCATGGTGCTGTCAACATAACATTGTACTCTTGACACATTTTTCTAATCCAGATTCTTCTAAGGCATAAATGTTATACTGAAATATAAATACTATGTGTATGTTATCTCGGATCCTTTAGTATATTAATATTATAAACATCCAAATTGTTTTCTAGTAATATAATTTGATCAGTGAGGCCCTGATCTTTCTAATAATTTTTTTCTTCATTATCTCAGAATTACATTTAATGCATAGAGTTTAAAAGAACAACTTTTATTTCTACATTGTTTCTGATGAAAGTATAGACTATATTTCTTCTAATGTTTGTTTCCTTTCTTAGTTTGCAGCTGACCTTGACCAGTTTGATCAGTTACTGCCCACACTGGAGAAGGCAGCACAGCTGCCAGGCTTGTGTGAAACAGACAGGATGGATGGGGCGGTCCCCGGCGTGACCATCAAATCGGAGATCCTGCCAGCTTCTCTTCAGCCCACCACTGCCAGACCCACTTCCAGGCTGAATCGTATGTGTTGAAGGCACACTTTAAATGTTTAATGGAAATGTGGATTGGCGCTTTGTTTTCACCATTATTGCACAGACCTTTGTTAAGATTGGACTTTTGTTTTAATGCCATTCTGAGTAATACGCAGTTATATTTAGACTTGAACTTCATTCTTCATGTGTGTGTTTTAAAGTGTAGCGTAATCTCTACATTTTGTAATTAACTCTAAGGCATGCAGTTAAGGTTAAGAAGAGCATGATATTGGGTCATAACCAAAACCTTCCACAGCAGGATTTAAAAAATATAACATTGGGTCCGATTATGTTCCCCAAAGCGTCTCCCTCGAACACTAGTCTTTTGAGTCGCATAAAAAGGACTTTGTACTAAAATACACTGGCAAATGCTAACTGGCACAGAATTCCCCTATTAAAGTACCTCAGTTCATATTAAAGATTTTAAGAAGACTTTGTAAAAGAAACCAGTTTAGTTTTCTTTAACACAGAATTTACTAAATTTTCTTAATTATGAAATTCTCAAGCAATACATGTTGCGCCACAGAATGAGTTTTCCATTAAGTATTATTTAGGAGAAGGAAACAATTATGTTGAAATAGATCTCCACTGTTCTAGCCCAGATTAGCATTTTCCTAATTCAGAAAGATCTTGATAGTGTACTTCAACTTCATGAAGAGAAAGCTGTCAAATTTTTGTCACCCATCAAATTTTGAAGTTAAAAAAAATGTTTATAATTCCATTGTATTATCCTGAAACTTAAGGAAACTGTTCAGCTTATTTTCAAAATCTGCCTGGGTTCCTGACCTAAATCCTGTTACCCTTCCGATGAGATCAAATGTAGAGTGATTCATTTCAGTCTTACTGCAGCTCTTAGCTGCAGTGATATACTTATCAAAAGTTGACCAAGATTTCCAGGCATCTAGAAAGAAGAATCTCAAGTCATCTCTGACAGTTTTGGAAGCAGTATTTCAGATGGCCAGAAAATAAAATGACAGCAGGAGCTAGGGTCAGGTTTCACATTCCCTACTTAGTAAGTGTTCCTTCATGCAAATGGCTTTTCTGAACTTTATCCTATCTGCAAAATAAGAATTACATGAAATGACTTTGAAAATCTTTTTAATTGAAACTGAGAGAGTCTAGCAACTACACAACTTGAGAATGGTTGCTTCTTTTGAAAGGGAAGTCACCAAAAGATCGGAAGGCTTAAAGCCAGAAATTACTTTCATTTTTAATGGACCTGTTGGTTCTGATTTTTAAATTATGTAAATGTGTTAATTTGATTTAAAAAATAAGTTAATAAAAATCGATAGTGTCTTTCAACTCCAGAAGTCTGTGGAAGTAGAGTGATTTGCCACTTTTGTCTATCTTGGTGCAGATAACTTTTTTTTTTCTCTTGAAATCCCTTCCCCTAGATACAGTTCTGCATATAAAAATATGTAAATAGGCCAGAATCTTTTAAAACATGTACTGAAGTGTTGGCAAAAGCCAGCAGCATAGAAGGAAAAGGATTGAAGTTGAGGGGAGCATGGGAGAACCAGTCATTGCACTGGTCAAGCCAAAGGGGGTCAGGAGTAAAAGGCTTGTAATGTGGCCCTCTCTGGTGGCACAGCAGGTAAAGCACAGCACTAAGAAGCTAAAGCCACGTTAGCATGATTTCCATTCCCACATGGTGTGGCAGGCCTCTCCCAACCTGCTGTGCTCCCCACTCTGTCTCTGGTGAATCCTCTCACCCCTCTGGACCTCTCTGGCCTATACCCCTGTTCTGTATGCATAAATAAATAAATCTTAAAAAAAAAAAAGGCATAAGGCTAAGGAAACAAGTTGGGAAAGAGAATAAAGGATTTAAGAAAGAGCAAGGAAGAAGAGAAGATGGGACAAAAATGTGATCATATGAAAGGGAAGAGGAAAACCATTCTAATCTTCTCCCTCTTTACCTCTGTGCCTTTCAGAGGAGCAAGGCCATTGCTGAGGGCTATTTCTGCATCTTAACCTTTGGCCCCACTAAGAAAATCAAGCATCTTTCCTTACTTTTTAGTCTTTAACCTTGAGCTGAACTGTGTCAAGTGCAACTATCTCACAGAAGACAGTTTAATTATCATTATATTTCATCACCTGAGATACACCAATTAGAACTTCTGGAATTATCTACCTTGGTACTTATCTTTCAGACTTTCCTTTTCCTTGCCCTTTTGCACTGTACTCTGAGAAACTCGCTGGGCCAAATTTTCCAAATCAAAGCTCAGTCCTCAACCATTTCCATCTATTGAGTTCTTTTAATCAGAGCTATCGTGTTTTTAATTTCTATAAATTATTTTTCTTTCTCATAGAAGACTGTTACCTTTATGAAAAAAGTATAAAATTTTTAATCTATATGATGATAAATTTATTATACTTTGCGGCTCAACCATTTTGTTACTAATCTTTTTTTCTTTAACATTCCTTCATTAAATTTGCTTTCTCTCCTTCCTGCTGTTGATTTTTCTTGATTGTTTTGGCAAGTTTTGGCTCACAGATGCTGAAAAAGACACAGACTGAAAAGTGTTGATAACTAGAATGTTTCTTGAGCTAAAAGTGAGACTCCCTTTTGCTCCAGCCATGAATGTAGGTTCTGATTGTAGAGGTCCTGTTTCTCAGTTGCTGTGCAGGAAGTGGGGTTGGTGAGGGGGAAATCCCTTGTGTCTCTGGGAGGTCCCATGATGGAGCTCCCGCTGTGAGCTGTGCAGTCACCAGTGTACCCAACGGGCAGGTGCCAGCAGCAGTTGCTATCTGGCAGGCTCTGGCAGCACTGGTCAGCTTCATAGCCGTTGCTAGGGCCAATTTCTTTACCCATCTGAAGGACCTCTGAGCTTGGAGCTGTCTGGTATTCTCCGGGAAAATTCCTCTTTCTGGAAAATCTTTTGTCTTGTAAGTTTTTTAATGTAGTTGAAGATTTGCCATCAGTTTGTTTCCAAGTTTTTTTCAGAAAGTTTTCATTGCTCTAGTCATCCGCCATTGTTCTTTTGCCTTTGCTTTTAGCTGTAAACTTGTTTTTCCCTCTTAGTTGCTTTTGTTATTTCAGTGATATTTTTAGGGGAAGAGTAAAATACAGGTGCTCATTTGTAGACTGTTTTAATTAAGATTGTTCAAGATTTTCAAAAGTATTTGGACACTGACAATATCATTGGAGTAAGTGAATGACTCCCTAGAGGTGGTTTTTATATTCTCTGAACATACATAGTCCAAGATGACTACTTTTATTTTATTAACTTACATGTTAAAAGTACAGTGCATTTCATCATGCTTAGTGAGATAAGCCAGAAAGAGAAAGAAAAATACCGGATGGTTTCACTCATAGCAGGAGTATAATGGACCAGGTGAGAAAATAAGAATAATGAACAGCCATATACCAGAGACATTTTGTGAGGGTGGAGTGAGGAATGGGATCAGGTTGGGGAGGGAAGTGCATGGGATTATGGTGATGGCACACGGGTGACTTGGTGATGGGAAACCTGCGGAGATTACAATTGAGATGGAAAAAAAATGTACAAAAAGATGTAAAAATAAACTGTTATAAAAAAAATACAATGCATTTCTAAAAATAAGAGTTTTGCATAAAACATTTTCAGTACTTAAAAAAATCCACTCTGTTTTCCTGTTTTTGAGGTTGTGTTGAAGGTGTTTTGCCTATTGACAGGCGCCATTTACTCTTACAAAGCTGTAATGCATAATCCAATATGGAGATAATTTACTGCATAGGAGAGTATATCTGAAATATAGCATATCTGAAATATGTATTCTGATTAGAATTGCTGGTCTGTTCACTAAAAATACTCCCAGTCTGCTATGCCCAGTTTCTATTCCTGCCTTTTATATAGCATATGTTTTACCTTTTGCTTGCAACTCTCATCTCATGATAATAATTTTCCTACTTTATAGTATATTCTAACATGCTGCAGACTAGAAAAAGCAGTTAACCCAAAATTATTATCATTATCTTTAAAACAATTTCTGACAAAATTCTGAGTGACTCTCCTAACATTAACTCATATAATTTGTGTGCAGATATTTTAGCTTCAGATTTTCTCTGACTCAAAAAACTCGTCTCATATTCTCATCTACTTGTTGCTATGTAGCTACATTCTAGATAGTTTAAATTTCTGAATAAATTACTTATTGAGGTACTGTGTTGTAGAGGAAGTCTCATTCTACAATATATTACTTTCGAAAAACACTGTTATTTTGTCTTCCATTTTGATACTGGTTTTCTTACACTTTCTTCTTCAATCAGGATTACCTGAGCTGGAATTGGAAGCAATAGATAACCAGTTTGGACAAACAGGAACCGGTGATCAGATCCCATGGGCAAATAATGCAGTGACAGCTGTAAACCAGAGTAAACCAGAAGAGTGAGTAATACATTTTGTATTTTATAAGATACCAGATGCCTACTTCTATAACAAAACTACTTTTCCCAAATTGGAGTACAGTCTACATTCATTGGTATTTGTGAGATTAATGGAAGTAAATGTCGAATGGGAAAAAAAAAAAAAAAAGGAATGGAATGGGCAACAAGTTAAGCAGATTTACTGATTGCACAACTACCAAGCTAGTGTACATTGTTAATTACAGTGTATTGTAATTACTAAGAAATTTATAGCATGCACCACTGTTATTTTATATTTCATCTCTTACCTTAGTTTGATTGATTACCGTAAAAATTCCTGGGAACTATAGCTGATTTGACCTCAGTACAAAGTAATATGGCTCTTAAGCTTTCAGTTATATAACTGTTTTGTCCAGTTTTTCTCTATTTAAAAGCAAGAGAGAATAAGGAAGAAAGTGCTTTCTGCATCTAGTCATTGTCCCAACTTGATTAGAAAGTAATTTCTGACTCCA
Organism: Condylura cristata; assembly: GCF_000260355.1. Lineage (NCBI taxonomy): Eukaryota > Metazoa > Chordata > Mammalia > Eulipotyphla > Talpidae > Condylura > Condylura cristata. The sequence continues at coordinate 28,475,997 of NW_004567121.1, read as the reverse complement.
TCCAGGTAATTCTATTCTGTAGCACATAGTACAGCTCATACATAACAGAGGGACGCATATACAGTAGAATATGGCTAGAACCTTAACTAATTTAGCTATTAAATTTACCTCCCCAAAGAAGAATTTATACAGTATTATAATAGTAGCAGTTATACTGTTTCTATATAATCCTACATTTTATGTGTATCAGTTGGTGTGAGTTTGGATGGAATATGTGATTCCTGTAGGTAATCAGTGAATCATTTGTCTTGTACAACACGGAGCATGTTTCATTTTTCTAGTTCAGTTGCTTTTGCATATGGCAATTTTGTCTTTTTATCAGTATGATTTGATTATCCATGATAGTTAATACAATGTATACTATTATGATTATTGTTCAGTTTTCATTAATGGCATCTACAGAATAAGTAAAATAAATATGAATATAGGCTAAGTGATATTTTCCTAAGTATTTGATTTTTTTGTTCTTTGCTTTTATCTTTTTTTTTTCTTGTATCTAAATAAGTAGATGAATGTTAGCAGAACTTTTTTATTGTATTATCTTTTTTGAGTTGAATAGTGGTTTAGAACATAATACATGATTTAGAGGTTTAGGTTCACACACCTTTTCCCTTTCTTAAATATGTTTGGATTATTATTTTGTCTATTTCTATAAGCTAATATGAAGACTGTGAGACAGAGTTCAATGATTGATCAGATAAAAAATATATTTAAGGTATACATTAAATGTCATAAAATTTCTTCACATTAAGTACAGAATATTTAATTAATAAGAATTGGTTGAAGGCCCTCCCTGGTGGCACAGCGGGTTAAAGCACTGCACTAAGAAGCTAAAGCCACTTCTGCATGAGTTCGATCCCCACTTGTCCCAGAGGTGACTCACATGGCGAGGCAGACTTCTCCTGACCCACCCGCTGCTCCCCTCAACAGTGTACTTCGTAGATCTGCCTGTTCTGCTCCCCCACTCTATCTCTGGTGAATCCTCTTGCCCTCCATATCTCTGGCCTGCTGTACCCCAGTTCTCTATGAATAAATAAATGGATCTTTAAAAAAAAAAAAAGAATTGGTTGAAAAGTGCCTCAACAGAATTTTCTGGAACTGGACTTGCATATATGTGTGTTTACATTATTAAAACTGAATAATTTTTATGTATCAACCTAAACTTTCTTATGTTCTGATTCTTCAGCCAGTGTATTAGTTCACAATTAGATGAGCTTCTCTGTCCACCAACAACAGTAGAAGGAAGAAATGATGAGAAGGCTCTTCTTGAACAGCTAGTATCCTTCCTCAGTGGCAAAGATGAAACTGAGCTCGCTGAACTAGACAGAGCTCTGGGAATTGACAAACTTGTTCAGGTATTTACTGAAGTTGGTATTTGTTTCAGTGATGTAGCTTTCAATGAGGCTTTCAAACAAAATTTTTCAGTGTTGTTCTTACTGTGTCTATGCTGTTTTATAAATTTACCCTTGTGAAAGTTACTGAAATATAGTATAAATGATTGATTTTTTTTTAACAAAAAGTAAATAGCTGGAATCAGAAAGTCTGAACCTTTCACTATGGAAAAGTTTTAGAAGCCCTCTTGGAATAGAATCCATATTTGTATCAATACTTAAGACTTAATTTGTCCTTCATTCATTCTAGTTATCAACCCATCTTTCCCATGATTTTCCATCTTCTAAGTTAGTATTTTTCAAAGTGTGGCATAGTAATAGGAATGTAATGCATCATGACCAACATTTTGTTGATGGAAAACAATCGCATAGAATACAAAGTGTCACAATACATAGTCCATAAAAAGGGGAAGTTATGTTTCACGATACTTTCTTTTTCATTACATGTACAAAAGGTCACAAGTTATATTTCTTACAGTAAGTATTAGTTAAAAATTGGAAAACCAAAACTGACATTCTGTTAAGTCACCTATTAAAATATCTTCAAATAAGGTTAAAAGCATAGTTTTTTGGTTTTTTGGTGTTTGGTTTTTTTGTTTTGTTTTGTTTTTTGTTTTTTTGAGATAGAAAAGAGTACCTAAGTGAGTCCTTATTTAGGAATCTACTTCTGGTAACTTTTGTTGGTTATCAGGCTTTATAATGAAGTTCTTTTCAGATATTGGAGCTTCATTTTATTGCCTTAGGGCCTTTATTTTAACCTTGTTTTTCTCTCTTTACTGAGATTTAAAATATCTCAGTTAATCTCTTAATTCATTTCAAAAATAACTTTTGTAAGTGATTCCTTTAGATAGCAAACTTCTGGAAGGCGTCAGGAATTCAGCATGACTTTGTTATAATGAAACTTTCTAGAGATAATATGTTCTCAGATCTAAAATTATGTAGAGAAATATATTCCTTATGAGTAGGAATTTACTTGTAAAATGTTCTGGCTTATTTTCTAACAGGGAGGTGGATTAGATGTATTATCAGAAAGATTTCCTCCACAACAAGCAACACCACCTTTGATGATGGAAGAAAGACCCAACCTTTATTCCCAGCCTTATTCTTCTCCTTCACCCACTGCCAATCTCTCTAGCCCTTTCCAGGGTATGGTCAGACAAAAACCTTCACTGGGGACTATGCCTGTTCAAGTACCACCGCCCCGAGGCGCTTTTTCACCTGGCATGGGCATGCAGCCCAGACAAACTCTAAGCAGACCTCCTGCTGCACCCAACCAACTCCGTCTTCAGCTCCAGCAGCGGTTACAGGGCCAGCAGCAGGTGAGCGTTCTTACATAAAGGTGTGTGATGAGTCTGTGTGATAAGACAGCCTCGTTGCTACCATGGAAATGCCAAGTCCACTCCCAGAACCTTTTTGAAAGACTTAAAAAACCATCCTTTGTTTGCTAGGATAAAAATTTAGGACATTTGTATTCCATTAAAATTGCTGCCTCACAACAGTTTTATTGTTGTAATGCCGATATTGATTAAATAAAGTTGTGCTGAGTCTTAAAAGAAATTTAGTTTTATTTTTTTCAAAAGAGTATATTTAGGATGAATTAACTTAATCATTTACTATTAAGTTAATAAAGAAATACCATTTAATTTATGAAGGAGAACATCAAGAAATGTTGTTCGTAATTGTTGGAACAGAAATTTATATATGTTGGTTGAAGTTAGAATGCTTGAAGCCTAATGATGTTATTATGTTAAGAGAATGGAAGGACAATTTGGGGATTCTGGGGATGATGGGTAAGTTAAATGCTTTCTCATGACAGGTAAAGAATAGATATAATTATGTAAATATTTAAAATGTGTAAGCAGCCAATGTAGAAATAATCTTTAAGAACCAAAAATGTAAATACATTTTTGTAAGTGCTATCCTTGGGAAGTGAGACTAGGACAATAGATTGTTGCTTCCTGTTATTAATCCTCTGTGTATTTTTTATATTGCTTTGGATGTTTTTTTTAAATTATTGGAAAAAATTCCCCAGGAGCCTTACTAATTCAAGAAGAGGCAATAAATGATTTTAGAAATGAAGTATGAAATAGTGGTCATGAGAGTTGGTTCTAATTTCAAGTCCTAGTTCTAACCTTAGTGGATTGATAATCAAATCATTTACCCTTTGCAAACCTGTTTTCTCATCCATTAAATTTCTAAAAGTAATTCCTTGTCCTGATAGGTGTCTGTATGGATTAAATAATACATGTATAAGAACCAATATTGATAATTTTTTATATATTATGGAGAATAGAAGTGACCAGAAAACAAAAGTAAGATCAAAGGCAGAAAATACAGGGAAGTAGATTTTACCTTGAGATAATCTCTAGTGAAAAATGACTGATAAAAGAATAAGCTTCTTTGAATTCTTTGTCATGGCAGGAATTTATGTGGTGACTGAACGGAGTTCTTAGCCTTAGCATTGTAACATTTTGGGATCTTGTCACAAACGGCTTCGTATGTATTAAAGGATGATCCTAGCCCCCCACCATTAGACGTTAGTAGTAGTTTTGGTTATGACAACCAAAAATCTCTTCAGACATTGCCAATTGTCCCTTATGGGGCAGATCAACCCCACTGATTGATAACGTCTGGGCTAGAATAACATCTTTTAGGTTATTACCAAGTAGCTATAGAAGGCCTGCTTGGTAAGGCATTGGAGAAATTTCCATTCAGGAAGACAAAATGCAACCTGAGCGTATGCATGTGTTTTACATGTAGGACGGGCATGTGTCCTGCCCTGACCACAGCCCGCATTTCCTTCTGTAATGCAAGCCTTTGACCTTGCCTTAGTGGATTTTAGCATTTGTGTCCCCATCTCCTAAGGGCACCAGCCTCTCTCCTCACACTCTCAAACCCTCTCCCCCCAAAGTTAAGATTGCCACAGAGATAAAGGATATGGTGAACCTTTGGGGAAGACTTCCTTGGAAGAAGTAGAACTTGACCTACTTGCTGAGGAGAGAAAAGAGGCAGGTCTGAGTAGAATAGTTATACACAATATTAGTCAGGTCACAGTAAGAAGGAAAGAAAATGAACAAGATTTATTTCAAGGGCAGAAATAGATCCATTTTTCAATATCAGAAAGTGCTTACAGAATGCTGCTATTTTGGGTAATTTCTTCTATTTCAATAATAGCCTCTTCATTTTCTCAAGTTTATTTTTTCATTTTTACTATTTCCCATGTGTCTTTCTCTGTCCCTATCCACTTCACTTTCACATTATCACAAGTTAAGAACATATAACGCTGAAAGTGTGGAATCCCATTTGCCCTGTTTCATCACTAAATATTAATGTATTTCCACTTGTTCTCATGATTGTCTCTTCTGTTTTTATATATGCTTTTCTTTCTGCCTGAACTCTACCATCTTTCTGGCCACCTGGCATTCTCTCTATTCAGGGTCCCACTGAGCTTATTCACACTCTTGGTCCCTGCCTTCCAGGCCCAGGTTGCATTAGTTGCCCCCTCTGTGCTGCTGAGGGTGTCTCTATTTGTAAGTACAACCTTGTGCATCATCCACCTTTGTCTAGACTTCTGCCACTTACAAGAATTCCCAGGGGATAAGAATTTCCTTACTGAGCCCTCCCTGGTAGCACAATGGTCAAAGCACAGTACTGCGAAGCTAGCCACAGCTGCTTCAGCACATGTTTGCTCCTCAGCCAGTCCGGTGACCCACATGGTGCAGCAGACCTCTCCTGTCTGGCCCGTTGCTCCCCTGGGCAGTGTACTTCATCAGTCTGCCTGTTCTTGTGAATCTGCTCACCTCCTCCCTCCCCCCATCCCTCTTGCTTGTACCCCAGTTCTGTATGCATAAATAAATAAATCTTTAAAAGGAAAAAAAAAAAAGAATTTCCTTACCTTTGAAGCCTTTAGACTGCACGTAGTATTTTGAGTGTAGTGGGGTGTTACTTGTTCATTGTTTTTTTTTTTTAAAGATTTATTTATTTCCTCATACAGAACTGGGGTACAGGCCAGAGATGCGGAGGGTGAGAGGATTCACCAGAGACAGAGTGGGGAGCAGAACAGGTAGATCGACGAAGTACACTGCTGAGGGGAGCAGCGGGTGGTCAGGAGAGGTCTGCCATGCCATGTGGTCACCTCTGGGGCAGGCAGGGATCAAACTCATGCTGTAGTGGCTTAAGCTTCTTAGTGCTGTGCTTTAACCCGCTGAGCCACCAGGGAGGGCCCTGGTTCATTGTTTTTTTTAATAACACTTCATAAAATTAATGGTTTGTTTAAACTTACGTCCATAGTCTATTAAATGTTAAAAGAATATAAATTTTGGCACATAACAGTTCCTTTGACACTAAAAGCCATATGTTGATATATTTAGTTTTGAAGTGATTCCAACTGTTTTATCCTATTCCATAATGCCTGAAATGTATAATTTTGCTATTTATATTATATTGAGCTTTTCCCCCCTAAATTCCATTTGTTTTCTTATCTGATGGGAGTCAGAAAATGAATGAAACTGAATTAAGAATTGAGCTATTTAGAGATGAGAGATTTGATCACAAGCCATAGCTCTTTGGATTCTTCTCTAAAACTTTCATAGACCTTCTAATTTACATATAGTAATTTATATGAAATCTATTGAGATACAAATATATTGCTACATCTCTTAGGTCAGTATGCTCTGTAAGTAACTTCTGCCATGTAAATATTAAATCATGTTTGTATTATATTACTATTACCTCTCTGAAGAGTTTATTCATATCAAATTAAGTAACACTTCCAAGTTTGCTTGTTTTTTTACCTGTTAAACTCAAGACATGTCTGGGACTTGGAACCCTAAACCAAACATAGACTGCATCTTGCAAACTGGTGTTCCATAGAAGATTGTCCTCGGAGCTAATTGTCAGTGGCTGTATATCAGGGGGAAAGGGCTTATGATTAATAAGTTGCAGGTGTGCTTTGGCCAATTAAAGGCTCATGGAATCACAGCAGTAAAGAAATCTGTTTCACCTTATGTAACCCATCATTTCCAATACTTAATACAGCACAGCATGCTATTTTCCCAGCACATCTATTAATATCCTGCAGAACAATGTTCTGTAGAACACCAATTTGGGAAATGCTGGTCTAAAGTAATTACTTCTTCTAGCTAAATAAATAGTCCATTTTCTCAGACCATTTGTTTCTTATATAATCCTTTCTAGCTAATGAAATCACACTGGATTTTCCCCAAATGTATACCCATCAAATAGGCACCCTTCAAGTGAGTTCCTCAACTTTCCCATTCATTTTTTAAAACTTTGTAGAATGTACCCTCATTTTATACTTACTTTTTATTCACAATAGTTTAATTCCTAGAGATGATGTTTCTCTTTTTCCATTATTGCACTTAACTGAAATGACTAAGATTAACAATTTTTTAAAGTAAGAGAGCTTGTTGCTGTTGTATACATACTGCAGAGCATCAGAAAGTATGTGTACATGTATATGTGCAAATGTACACACAGTCTACTTTGAAATGTTTTGCCATGTTTAGTATTCTGTAAGCAGGAAATATTTGATCAATAGTAGGAATTCGCAGCATGTGGACAAAGAAACTAAAATTCTTAGTAATCAGTGAAGTGTTTGTTACTCTGGAAAGGCCATGCTGTGTGTTTGGATGTGGAAACATGCTCTCACGTTTGCACTTTTCTCTAGTTAATACAGCAGAACCGGCAAGCGATCTTGAACCAGTTTGCAGCAGCTGCCCCTGTTGGCATCAATATGAGATCAGGCATGCAGCAGCAGATCGCACCTCAGGTAACGTACTGTAACTGGGCATGGTTAGTGTGCTTCGTGCTGCTTTAACCCGCAGTATGTTTCATAAAGTATTGACTTAAGCATTGTTAAGATGGTCTCTGAAATGAGCTTTTACTGACTTTTATAATGTGGTTTTCTCCTCATGTGAATTTATATTTGTGATACCCTTCCTGGCACTAACTGAAAGCTGAGGGTTCTTTGTTTCATTGTTATTGTCATTGCTCCTAGACACCAGATGACTAAGTAGGAAACTCTTGTTGCTGTGTTGCTGCACTGAATAGTACAAGTAATAAGAAGCCCAAGACATGAAACTGTGTGAATGGTACCTAAAACCTGATCAAGACTCAGTCACAGTGCTAACTTACCTTAACTACTTTGTGTTCTCTGCTCAGTCTGAGCATTAGTATTTTCTGCATCGTATTGATTTGAAAGATCCTTGTATGTGAACGCAGAGCCATGGACCTTTAAGTGTTAAGAAGCTGGTTAGCCTGCTAAGTACCATCTAATACTTACTCCCTACTTAACTTCCATACAATGACTTTTTGCTTCTGCCACCATTAATAGTTTCATAAAGTTGACATAAAAAATTGGGAGATGACAAGGCTAAAAGAGGATTCAAACCAAATTCTTTTTCTCCATAAAATGGACCTTGATGGATTAAGGACAAATACAGGACACAAACATCAGCCAAAGGGCTAGATACTGACACACACTGCTGGGGAAAAGACAGATGCTGGCATCCTCAGGGAGCCAGACTCGAGTTTCTCGACTTTACAGGTAGTAGTTAGCTATTACAAAGGTGGTAAAGTTCTAAGGAAACAATATCCTCACTTTTAAAATTCACATAAATATTATTTCTATCAGAAAGTCATATGTCAGTTTATTCTAGACTGGACTATATATGATTGATCAATTTAATTTTAATGGAGCTGTATGCTTTAAGTAGACTTTGAAAATTGTAAATCAACATTTCCTGAGAAAGGATGTATTGATATGCCTTTTTGCTTTACAAGTCAGATCAAAAAGTGATTTTAGCCATTTCTTTCCTCACTGACAGTATTATGGGCGTTAAAACACTTCTAATGCCTGAAATAGTATCTATACTGTAGCAATGAGATAAAATACTTCCATTTATCTGTAATTTCTTTAAAAAAAATTATGCATTCAGAACTGGGGTATAAGCCAGAGTTGCAGGGCCAGTAAGAGGATTCATCAGAGACTGAGCAGGGTGCAGAACAGGCAGATTGACAAAACACACTGCTGAGGGGAGCAGCAGGCAGGTCAGGAGAGGTCTGCCGCGCCATGTGGGTCACCTCCAGGGTCGGGACTGGAACTCGCACTGAAGCGTCTGCGCCAGCTTGCAGTGCTGCATCCTAACCCGTTGCACCACCAGGAGGGCCCTTATATGTTATTTCTAACTAATTATTTTCTTTTAAGTGATTAGTTAAATCATTTATTTGACATTAGATGCTGGATTTCGGATTCTACATGTTTTTTTAATGGTACCTGTAGGTTGTTCTCTGCTCAGATTGTGAATGTAATACATATTCAGTATGATAACTAGGAACTGCAGGAAAATGTAATGAGGAAAATTAAAATCACCTCCAATCATATTTTATTCATTTATATAAAATAAGTGATCTCAGAAATGGGGAAACTAAGTTTCTCCCTAATAGGAGTGCAACAAAGTTTTAGAAATGAAGTTTCTTAACCTAGTATCAGATAAGATGGGAGCCATCAAACACATTTCTTTTCATTATGGTTTTCATGTTTCTCCTAATAGTTTTCATGGCCTGTATATTTAATACTAATCAATCTATACTTTCTCAGTTTTGTGTGACTTTTAATTGGTAATGTTCTCTAATAGTCAGACACTGTTTTAGCATTTCTCTATCTATTTTCTCCTGTGATTATTACTTAAGAGGTCTTTGTTCCTTTTCTGTTTTAGTTTCCCTTGTACACTGATAATTGCTACCCATTTGCCCCCCCCTACTAGACTTATCCTGTTAAGTTTTCCAACATAGGTAGTGATTATAAGAATATTAATAAGTGGGGTTTTTTCCTCCTTGCAGCCACCTCTGAATGCCCAAATGCTGGCACAGCGGCAGCGGGAGTTATACAGTCAGCAGCACCGGCAGCGGCAGCTCATACAGCAGCAAAGAGCCATGCTCATGAGACAGCAGAACTTTGGGAACAACCTCCCTCCCTCCTCGGGACTGCCAGTGCAAATGGGGAACCCGCGTCTTCCTCAGGGTGCTCCACAGCAATTCCCCTACCCACCAAACTATGGTACAAACCCAGGAACCCCACCTGCCTCCACCAGCCCCTTTTCACAACTGGCAGCAAACCCGGAGGCGGCGTTGGCCAGCCGCACGAGCATGGCGAGCAGAGGCGCGGCAGGGAGCGTGGGAGGACAGTTTGGCACTGGGATCAGTCCTCAGATGCAGCAGAATGTCTTCCAGTACCCAGGACCAGGTATGAGGGTCACGGCTGTGTGTGCACAGGCTCGTGTATCGGGTGTGTCTTAGTCCACTGCTACGGAGGAGGCCGGGCGCTGGGAAGAGGCGCTGCTGGCGAATGCCGCTGGCCAGGCTCCCGACTCAGCTCCCGACACTAGGTGGTTGAATGGTTTGAGGCTCACCTTTCTTTGATAGCTACGTCTGACGAAATTAGAGAGTCCCTAAGGATCTGCCTCAACGTCTTGATTTTTGATATGCAAAATGAACTCTTATTTCCCTATTTATTCTTATAGCAATTTATGAGAATCTACTGAAAGTCTGCTTCAGACAGTGGGTTTAAGTACCTTATCTCATAATCTGCTGATGATTCTGCCATTATGTTGGAGACTCTGGTTTTGATATATTTCGTAAGGATAATCAATCTTCCAGGTGTACCACTCAAAGGTGCTTAGGTTATAAGCTGTTCCCCTGCAACAGCAGCCAGCTTTCTGACTTCCAAAAGGTTTTTTTTCTTTTTAACCTTTCATTCGCAGTGTCTCTCTTCCATTACCTTTGTCCTCAGTGACAGTGCTTTTTAAAAAATTTTCTTCCATCACTTTTTGGGTCTCATAGATTCTCTGTAATAAAACACGTGATTAATCCATCATATTTAATCAAACTTTAATGCTAAACTAACAGCAGATTCCTAGGGGCGGGGGGGAAGCTAAAACTAGTCCCTTGGTTTTATAAATGAAAAAGTAAATTTTAAGACCGCTTAAAAATGAATTTCAATGGAAAAAAACTGCTATTAGACATGAATAAAATGTTGAAGTTCTATAGAGATTTTTGACATAAGCAATATGCTTATCAACTTTTGACAGCGAAATCAATTTAGACGGCTCATTCGTACAGCAACAAGTGCTAAAATTCTTTGACTATTAAATATCTAGGGAGGCTGTGTGAGAGACACCAGAATTCTCTAAGACATTTTAGTTAAAAATTATGCCACATTGGTTCCTTTGTCCTTAAGACAATGAAGTCATCTTTGGCTGGTTTCTATCACTGACACTGTGTGGGCACAAAAAGGATTATAAATTTATAATTATAAGATTATCTGAGCAAGAGTGGCCTTCACTCAAGTTGTATTTCCATGTGTCCTACGACCTGTGTCTGCAAAGAATGAAACAAGGCTCCTCACTTTATTCTAGCCGGTGGAAGTAGCTCCCCAGCGTTAGAGGACTTGTACTGTTTGCCCATCCCTGCTCCAAAGAGCTAAAACAGATAGATTCTTAGTAGCATTCAAGATACTAGTTGCAGAGCCCTGAGTCAAAAAAAGAATTCATCGTATTACAGGGGGGGAAATGCTACAAATAAGCCAATAATTAATTCCTCGAGGATTCTCTTTTTTAATAGTATTTTCAGCCATGCTCTTTGACAGTGCTTCAAAGCCCCAGTGCCAGCTACATTGACAAGATTCCTCTTGCGGTCATGGGTTTATTCTTTGATCTACTGCATATCTACATAGAACACAGAGCTAGAGTTATCGACTGGGTGGAGTTCTCTTCTTCACCAGGTGGTATAACCAGATGTCATTATAAGTGCACACTCTCTTACCTGGCTTCTCTTCTGTGACAACTTTTGATTGAGAGGAAAATACTTCTCACAACAAAATTTTTTCTTCAATAAAGGTAGTATTCCTCCTACAAACCAAACTGAGAAGCTGGGTGGAGAGAATAGTACTTCCATCAGTATGCAGGCAGAAATGGGACAGTGGTGCTTTCAGTATTTCTAAATACGAGGGAGGAGAAACTTGTTAGTTTTTCTGAAGAGCATAAAACATTTTAAAGATGCCACAGTTTCCGTTTCTTCTGCTGTTCTAAATAATAAACTTGTTCCAACATGATCAGCCTGGTAGGAAGTTTCACACCAGCATTTGCATTGGTGCAAATTCAAGTTGTGGAAAGGACCACCCTTCTCAAGTCAAACATTTGGAAAACAAAAGTCAGCATGTTTTTATAAATTAACTTTTATTAGAACAAACTATGCTTGTTACTTTATATATTGCCTGTGACTATGTCACACAACAGTTTAGTAATTATTACATAGTAACCCTGTGGCCAGTAGAACCAAAAATACTTACTCTCTGGCCCTTTGCAGAAAAAGTCTACTGACCCCTGTATTAAATGGACAGTAAACCAAAGGATGTCTGTTTAATTTTGCCTTGAACCTTTGCTTTCATATCTTTCAGTTGTATGTAGCTCCAAAGTAAATGAAGAAATGTAGGTATTAGTAATGGCAGAATGTGCTTCCTCTTGTTCTGGAAGACAAAAATTTTCTAGACTGTCATGTCACAGGAACAAAATTAAATTTTATTTTTAATTTTTCTTATACTAAGGCAATAATCAAAATGTGAGAGAAATTTTAATTTTTGTACCCACATTATGAATTCGATGAGGTCCATCCAGAGACCTCTCTTCTATGAAATAAAAACATGCCCTTTTCACCCACTCCACTAGAGAGATCTCATCTACTCCTGTGGCCTTGGTGACCTCTTTGTGCTAATGACTCTGTTCATTATCTCTAAACCAGATCTCTTGGCTCATATGTTGTCGCCTACTAAACAGACATTCTTGAATTTTTCACCAGCACCCCAAACTCATTCAAAGCTAGTCTGGTCAGTTCCATTCCCCTTTCCCTCACCTGTCTCATTCCTGTTCTTCCCTCCTCTCAGGTATCTCTACTAGGAAGTCTCCCCTACACAAGCATAAGCATGCCCCACCCTGTCTTACAGCCATTTGTTAACCTTGCTGCCTGTCTTTTTAAACAGCAAGTGAACAAAATATGACCTTTTTAGTCTTTATTTCTCAAATGCTCAGCACAGTATTCTGGCAGGGAGTAGGTGTACAGGGACTCGTTGAAGAAATAAATGAATGGAAGTATGAGTCCTAATTCTGGTTGGTGCTGCCAAAAGGCTATCATTCCATTTATGGTCGTGCAGTCAGAATTTTTAAACTAGAAAGAACTGGATTGCCTGTTCCAAGGACTCCAAGGTTAAATGTTGTGACGGAATTAGGATCAGAACTCTAACTGCCCCTCCAGTTCATTATTCACAGGTTGGTTCTTTCTACTGAACTAGGTCATCTGATAAGAAAAACATGGGTTCTTAGAATAGGAGATGAAAGTAGAAAGAAATGTGGAAAAGCATGCCAATATGCTTGGAGTATCTTTATTTGTTACTTAACTCTGATCTCACAAAAAAGAAAAATCTCCAAATATGTTAAATTTGAAATACAAAGTTAATGCGAAGAGAGTCATCATTTTAAATGAAGATGATGGACATGAAAAGTAGAATATCTGAGATGAAAAAATAAATGGGATACGAAGGAGACAGACATGAAAGAAAGATTAGTGAATTTAAAGATATGACCATTGAAACTATGCAATGTGAAATCAGGAAAAGATTGAAAAGCTAAGTTGATCCAAATTGATCATATAATTCAGTGCAATCTCTGTACAAGTATCAGCATACTTTTTGGTGAAACTAGTAAGTGTCTCCTAATTATGTAAAAATGCAGGGGGCCTAGATAAATCCAGACAATTTTGAAAACAAGGTTGAATGACTAACAGTTTTAAAAATTGCCATAAAGTTAGGAAATCAACACAAAGACAACGTGGTATTGCTATAATTATAGACATGAAGATCACAGAACTCAAATAAAAAGTTCAAAACATAAAATCTTTTTTTGTCAATTGACTTTCAACACAGTCCTGTCATCCTCTGATAGTAACACTACCCTGAATACAAAGGAAAAAGCTACTAATAAGTGTTAGCATGGTTGAACTTCAAAACCTTGATCCTAAGTGAAAGCAGCCAGAAACAAAAGATCAGAAATTATTACATTTATATTACATTGGTTTTTTTTTGGTTGTTGTTGTTTTTTAAGGCAAACCTTCAGCCAGAAAGCAGATCAATGGTTGCTTTAGGCAAGAGGTGGGTGTAAGAATCGCCTGCAAACAGGCACAAAGAGAATATGCAGATAATGAAAATGTCTAAACCGGATGGTGGTGATGGTTGCACAGCACTATGAATTTTATGATTTTCTGTAGATTACATCCAAATAAAGCTTAAAAAAAAAAAGACAGGAAAGGTAAGAAGAGCCCACAATGATGATTGAGAAGGAATGCTAACAAAATTCTTCGTTTTTCATTTCACATTTGGATTTTCTTTATATCTTTCCCCTCTGTTTATATTTATTATATTAGTCGTTTCCTCATGTACATTCATAAATACTTTTTATATTTAAAAATTCATGTATGCAATAAAGAGTATAGAAAAAAAATCATACATAGTCCTGGTACCCAAATTAGCAACTTAGTTACTGCAAGGCATTCTTCCAAACTTAGTTTATATGTTTATTGATCTGTTTGTACTAAAATTTCATTTTTAAGAGACTTAAGTTTTCCCCCCTACACTATTGACTAGAATATTTCTAAGTATATTATGAGAGATCTCTGTGTTCTTTTTTCTTTGATGGAGTTCATAAATTTATAGTGTATTTATATAAATTACTCTGTGTCAATTTGCAGGAATGGTTCCCCAAGGTGAGGCCAACTTTGCTCCATCTCTAAGCCCTGGTAACTCCATGGTGCCGATGCCAATCCCACCTCCTCAGAGTTCTCTGCTCCAGCAAACTCCACCTGCTACTGGGTACCAGTCACCAGATATGAAGGCCTGGCAGCAAGGAGCAATGGGAAACAACAAGTAAGGGGCCTTCTTTGTATGCGAGTGCTGAGTCTGCAGCACTGGACCGGCCAGGCCCCCACAGTCTGATTGCAAACTCATTGGCTGCTGCCATTTGCACATTCAAGGAGCTGAATGTTATGTTTTCAGTAAAGGAAAAATAATGATTTTTTTTAATCCTTTGTTTAAAATCATTTTAAGGTAAATTTGTTAATAGTAGAGAAAAGTGAATCCCCCCAGTGCAGCAGACCCAAAGTATATGGTCAACTCCCATGAGTCACAGGTGTACAGATGGGTATTTTTTAAAAGGTTTTCTTTATAAAAACACTTAGAAATCTAAAGCAGAAATTATAAGATGTTGGAATTCAATAGAGCTGATCAAGTTTCAGTCTTCTCAATATATAAAAATTTTCATAGGAACAGCAAAGGTTTTAAAGGCTTCTCGGGTCATTCTCTTTGAATCTCTAGATATTCAGTGGCCTCATCTTGCCCATTTTGCTTAGAATTATCTCACTAAAGTCAGCTTTCTCCCATATCCTGACTGCTGAACTTTTCACACATCACTTGAATTTTATAAAGGTTTTAATTTGGTTGTATCTGGTTCTAATGACAGGGAAGTCGTTTGATCTGACAACATAATAAGTACAGCAGTTAAAGTTGAAAACTTAAGACCATATTCTCTTAAAGTTCATGCAAAGGTGAGAGAGGGAGCCTTCCTGTAGAGAACTGTGCAGCTCTCAGCGAGGACTGTGTACGAATTTGGTAGAAATGGAACCATTTGTGAAACATGCAAGAAGAATTTATTCTCCTAGACTCAGAGAGTCTTCCTAGTCTCTTCTAAAATCTACTCTCCTAAGCCCACTTCATCTTTCTCACTCCTCCCTTCCAGGCACTCTCAGCTCCTGTTTCCAGCTGTCCCTCCATTGTGCCTCCCAGAACACTATCGATTAAAATGCAGCTGGACTCTTCATCATTGCTGCGTCTAAACATTTAAATGTAACTTGGTAAAAACAGTTATACTGTTTAGAAGATTCTGTCACTTCCTTTCCTCTGGTTCCTTGTTAAACCACTCAAGTTTTTCATCCCTACCAAAAGTGTTCAGGTCAGAGTTGTTACGGTCTGTCTTGCCAAATGCAATAATTACTGGTAGCATTTGACATATTTGAGCATTTATTCTTTCTTTTTAAATTGTATTATTTTTATTAAGGTAATGTTGGTTTACAGCACTGTATATGATTTAGAGGTTCACACCTCTTCAGATATATGTCACCGTAGCACACCCACCATTAAGAGAATTTATACTTGGAGTTCTTTCCTCATTTTGACTTCTGCAGTGACTGTGACTCTGAGAACGGTGACTCTCCTGTCTCGTAAACTCCGCTGCCAGATCTTTCTCAACTCGCTGACTTCCATTTGAGGGTCTCCATCATTCTGTGACTTTTTCCCATATCAGCTTGCTCCGTTGATTATCTCATCTAATCCAGATAGATTTTCTTTAACTTTATTTACCTTATTAATGAAAATAACACTGGTTTACAACAGTGTACATTTCAGAAATAAAGTGCCCACACTTTATTTCTCAGGCGTGTGGCACCACTCTATCATCCAGTCTTAATGTGAATGCCTCTTACTGCACTGTAACCCCCAAATGTAAATCTCCAGCCCAGACACCTCGCCCTGAACACTGTGCACTGTACACGCAGCAGCCTAACTGGCGCCCTTACCGAGAAGTCGCGGGTACCCAACTTTAACACGACAAAAGCCCAGGTGATCGTGTCCCCAAAGCCTGCGCCTCGCCTACATTTCCCCATCGCAGCAGCAGCTCCATTCTTCAGTCATCAGAGGAAAACCCTCTGCTCTTTCTCTCACATCCTGCATCTAACATACCAGCAGATCACATCAGTCTCCTAACAGCCCTCATGTCTTACCTGCTTCACTCGTACACAAGCCCTGTCATCTTTTCTGTGGAACCCTTTAGTGACCTCCTGCTTCCCTGCTTCTACCTCACTGCCTTACAGTTTAACTTCTACACCACAGCTGGAGTAATGCTTTCTAAATATTTAAGGCAGTATGTCAGTCCTTTCCCCAACCTCCCCAGCAATGCAATAGAGAGCCTGCAAACCCCTATAACTTGCTCCTGGAGACCTCTCTGATGTCATCTGCTATTTCCATTACTCTCTGTGCTGCATCAACTCCTTTTACTGTTCTGTTCCTCAAATGTGACGTGACATTGCAAACTCATTGTATTTGTTAATCCCTCTGAGGGAATGGTCTTCCCTCAGTAGCCATATTGTATGCTGTTTATACTGCAGTATGGGGCATCACAGAGAAGGGGGATGAGCCTCTGTTGTCAGGTTGCCAAGAAACCATTGGTTCAGGAATGGATCACAGAGAGTGAAAGCATCAAACAAGTGGCATGAAGTTAAATGATGCAGTAGCGTTTGGAGATACTGTAAGGTGATTCTTTTTCATTACCTCTCTGGTGGTAAGTGAAATAGAGGGTTAAACCAAACCTCTTTGTCAATGTGGGGCAGAGTTTCTGTGTAACAGGCCATCACTAGGGAGAGTCCTAGTGCCAATTAGCATTTTAAAGGCTGAAAAAGCCTGTTGAACCCTTTGTTTCTCAATAGGAACTATCTCCTACTGGCTATTACCTACTAGACTAAAAGTCTTCACCTTTTATTTAGGGGAAACCAAATCCCTAGCTTAAGGAAACAGATTACTGCCACTCAGCCAGCTTGGAAAGCAGAGAGGAAGTGGGGTCCTTTTGCAGGGGCCTGGTGTCCACAAGCCCCACAGTCCATTCCAGGACCTGTCATGGTGGTTGATTCTACAATTGGGTTTGTTCTCCTTCCCGTGATAGAAGAAACTCAAATGGAACTATTGGCAGGAAGTTTGAACATACACTAATATAGTCCCAAATATAAATTTGAAAGGAAATTAAATCTTAAATATTTCACTAAGTGTGACATCATTGCAGTCCTTGTCGTTTCTGCAGGCATTAACTCACATAGCTGTGCCCACACAGTGATGGTCTGTGTATCAGATGACAGTGAGCATTGTCTAAGGCAGAAATGTCCTCATTAGAAAATGGCCAGTAGACTAATAAGTTTTTTCTCACCTTTAGCAGCGGGGACACTGCCTCACCAGCACATGCTCTGTGCAAACATTAATGGTCCACAGATGACCATTAATGTCATCTGTTATTGACCATTTCCTAAGCATATAATTTTCTTTGAGCATTTGTTTTTTATAACTACTTGGGGAAATTTTGATGCTTTCTTCATACATGATGAATAGGAGTTTCTCTACCTGTTAACTTAAGTTTGATTATTTTAACCTACCGGAAGCTATGTCAGTCCATCCTGCTTACCTGTCAAGAGTTAGCAAAAAATAAACCACTGATGGAATAAATAATTTTTAAAATCCAAATTCTCAAAATCCAAATTCTCCTGAGTTAACATTAAAATGGGTAGAACGTATTGTTTAACAGTTAATAGATAATGATAGACATTTGATATTTTGTAGACTTTACAAAGAAGCAATTCATAATAGTTTCCTTTGTATGTATATATATTTGTACACAGAATTTTGAGGGGTTCAAATGTGAAGTTTCAAGCTGGATTTATGGGGGACTTTATTCCATACATGCTACCTACTAATAAAGCTGTTTTGACATTTGAGACCCTTAGCTAAAGCAGCTTGAGCATGAAGAAGGGATCAGTAAAACAAGCTCTCTGAAGCAGAATTGCCCTTGCATCTTGCTTCTGAAAAAAGACATGCAGGTATCTTGAGGCCTGAGAAGACCTTTGAAGTCTTTAAAAACATTGTTTGCCAAATAAAAATATCTAGTTATTTTCACATCTGATTTGTTAAATCTGATTTCTTCTTAATTCGTAACATGTTAAAAGCAGCTAGAAGCTGAAATCTTGAGCAAATGGACAGCATGCTATAGAATATTAAATAAAAGTCTCTCAGATTTTAAGGTGCATAAATAATTAGAAATGGAGTTTTCTGAGCACACCCTCAGAAAATAGAATTCTCTGGGGCTTAAGTAAGTCCTGGGAATCCCCATTTTCAACAAATCCCAGGACATTCTGTTGTAGATAGTCTCTGAACTACACTTTAAAAAACATCGTGGTGGATACTGTTAAGACCTATAAATAAAAAGCAGTCTAAACAGCATGAATTGATAGCAATGAGTAGTAATACATATCCATAATTAAGCCATTTACCAGATATTGGATGCATCACTTATTACCAGACAACAGGACTAATTCTCCTCAAGTGTTAATGTGAAGAAGATACACAGTCACAATATAAGAATGCTACCTTTGGATGATTCCTTTATTAATGTATTCAGTTAACATTTATTAAGAATTGATATATATGTCATAGATATAAGCACTCTGTTTAAATAAGATATTCTTTGTTTAAGAAGATAAAATAGTATGGTGCATTTTAGAGTGGTTTTATGGTTAAATGGATAAACTTCAGTTACCTGTAAGATTTACTTATACAGAAATGTCCTTTTGTGATTGTTCATGGAATTGAAACAGCTTCCCTGATATTAAGCCATAAAATTATAAATTAAATTGAACTCTTTTCAGTTATTAAACCCCTTAGACAGAGTTCAGTATTTATCTGAATTATATTCCATCATTATATTTTATAATAAGATACACTCTTAAGAATATGAAATATTTTCTGTATGATTCTGTCTAGTTATTAAGAAACATTAAAGGTACAGGGTCCCCTTGTTTGTGATCAGTAGATGTGATTTGGATTGTTTTTGAGTTAACAGTGTATTCAGTCAAGCTGTCCAGAGCCAGCCCACACCTGCGCAGCCAGGCGTGTACAACAACATGAGCATCACTGTGTCAATGGCAGGTGGAAACACCAATGTTCAGAACATGAACCCAATGATGGGCCAGATGCAGATGAGCTCTTTGCAGATGCCAGGAATGAATACTGTGTGCCCTGAGCAGGTAAGTGGCACAACTGGCACCCATGCTACACCACACACACACACATACCCACACGTTTCTAGTCCAAGGAAAGTCAGGTGTGTTGACAGTCACTCATCAGAAATAACCACACTTCTTTATTCTTCCCCACTATCTTTTGATAATTACTGCCCTTTATGATAAACAATGGAAATTTTGACAGACCTTTAAGATTTTGGACTCATGGACTTATAAACTGATAGACATGATGCATTGGCTTTGGACTTATCCCTTTATATTCTGAACACATTTTCTTCAGTTCTCTCTTTAAATCAACAAACATTTATTTGATGCTGCGTGTACATATATGATTTTGTGGGAAGTACATGATAACAAATTAGGGTAACCAGTATGAATGAAGGACCAGTTGACTAACAAGAAGACAAAAAATCTGTAAGAGATGGACCCTCATAGGACCATACTTTTTTTTGAAGACATAACTAACTATGTCTTCATGGTAGTTAGTCCAGCTAACTACCAAGGACTTAAAGGAACATCTTCATAGAAATTTTCCTCAAAGAATAGAAAAGAACATCCTATTCTAAGTCACAGCATGACTTAGGTAGGAATAGAGGTTAAAAAAAAATCTAATGCATGTTAAAGGAATATTTATATTTAGAACAGAATTTATGTGGTTAAAATTTTGAGAGGTATAAGGCACTTACATATGCAAAATTTGTCCTAGAACCTCCTGAAGATTTTTAGGAGAAAATGACTGAATGCAAAGTGATATTTAATGACCATTGGGGCTAACACCCTACAGTTAACTGTTCTCATTATCAGCAGCCAAAAAGTAGACTAATGAGTGGTCACTGTGGTGACTAGGCTGTCATCAGGTGGCCAGAATTTATATCAAGTGTTAAAAATCAGAATAAATACTGTTTACCTTCCCTGTAGAATTATGTTTTTGATAAAATTTTAGGGACAAAAAAAATCTTTCCCTGGTATCATTTAGTAAGTACAAGAGAAGTTAGTAGGATAAAACCGTATCTTTAAGCAAAATAAAAGAACTAAGTAGTATTGTTTCTTGTCCTTATTATCTTGTTATTTAGTTATTACAATTACACACTCCAGGAGATTCAAAAAATGATAAAAGGTATAATGAATGTTGTGTAAAAGAATACTACATTGACAGTGCACTTCTTATACACTTAGGCCTTGCTTTTTTAAGTAAGATGTCTCTTTTATTTATACATGTAGTTTTTTGTCACAGTTTTAATTCTTTTGTATAGATTCAGATTTTTACCTGCTAGCATTTTCCTTCTGCCTTAAGTTCTTCATTTAAAAATTTTTATAGTAAGTCTGCTGGTGATGAATTCTTTCAGGTTTTGTATGTCAGGAAATGTCTCTGTTTTAACTTTCAGTACTTTAAAGATGTTGCTCCACTGCAATATTTCTGATGAGATAGCTGCTGTCATTTTATCTTTGTTCCTCTATACATGATTGATTTTTTTCCCCCTTTTTGACTGCTTTTAAGATTATTTTCATTGCCTCTGGTTTTGAGCAACTTGATTAATATGTCTTGCATTATTTTTTTCTTGTGCTTGGCATTTATTGAGCTTTTTGACTTATGGGTGTATAATTTTCATGAAATTTGGGGAAAATGTTGGCCATTATTTCCTTACTCAATCTGTTACTATGCTTTTTTCCATTAGATTTTCTAGTTGCATGTATATTAGGCCTCTTGAAGTGGTCCTATATCTCACTGACTGCTTCAGATTTGGGGTTTGATTTGGATGTCTACAAAATCAGTCGTTTTTTTGGATTATTATTTTCTACTGATCTTTTCTTTTGCATTATTTTGTCTTACCCAGTACATTAGTTTTACCCAGTACATTTTTTTATCCCAGACATTGCTATTTTCATCTCTAGTAGTTCAATTTGGACAATATCATCTCTGTCTCTACTGTGTTCAGTCTTTCCTCTGTCTTCTTGAACACACAGAATAGCTATTATTCTAGCTATATTAATATCCTTCCCTGCCTAGTTTATTATCTACTTCAACGAGGGGTTGGTTTCAACTGATTGACTTCATTAGGGGTCATATTTTTCTGTATTTGGAGTGCAGGGTAATTTTTTTTATTGGAGGCCAGAGGTAGATTTTACCTTGTTTATGTTTCTGTTAATATTCTTAAGCTTTGTTGCAGAGATGGTTAAGTTACTTGGAAACAGTTTAATCCTTTCAGGTCTTACTTTTTTATTTGGTGGGACTAGATCAATATTTAGCTAATTTTACCCTACTACTGAGGCAATATCTTTCTAGTATAATACCTGATACTGCATGAATTTGTATGTTGTCCACTTTGGGCCAGTAAAATCAGTGCCTATTCCCAGTTCAGTATGATCATTGGGGATTATTCCATGTAAATCTTTTTCAGGTGAATCTTTCCTCTGTACTTTTCCAGAGCTTTTAATCTGGGTAGCTCTCTCCCCTAATAGTCTACTCTATAAATTACAGCAAACTTGGCCATCTCAGACCTCCAGATTCATCTTAATTCAAGGACTCTTTCAGGCTCTGCCTGGGGTTCCTGTACCAGTGCTGCAACTTAGAAATTCTCTCCAGACAATAGGCTGCGGAAATCACAGGATTCAGATCAATTATTTTCCAATTTGTAGCGGTCAATCTTCTTCACTCCCTTTTGACCAGGTTCTGGAGTGCCTTCGTTTCATGTATTTTGCTCAGGTTTTTATATTTCATATTTTTTGTCCACTTCAGGCAGAAAATAAATCTGAGCCCTGTTACTGAATCTTGACAACACTAGAAGTCTTTTACTAATTAACTTTGTATATTGGTAAATTAACCTTTTGACTTGTTTACCATATATAAGAATATACAGAAGATTATACAACTCAATGAGTTTTAACAAATTGAGCACACCTTTATAGCTATCACCCAGATGAAGAAATAGAACATTTCCAGAGGCTCTCATCATGCTCCCTTACATGTACTCCACTTCCATAATGGGACCCACTGCCCTAGCTTCTAACAGTACAGAAAATGCTAAGCTTTTTATTTCTGCTATCCTCCTTTTACTTTTCTGTCAGTGAGATCGTTTTTCATTGAAGAATTTGCTCTTCAAAAACAACTAGCTTGTAATTTGATCTTATATCTATCTCTGATAGATAAATGATCCAGCACTGAGACACACAGGCCTCTACTGCAACCAGCTCTCATCCAGTGATCTTCTCAAATCAGAAGCAGATGGAACCCAGGTCAGTAAGAAAACTCTAAGCCCAGAGCTATCAAATGCGCTCTAGATAACACAAGAAATTTTGTATAGCAACATGGTTAAGACCTGCCCTTGGGAGTCAGACCTGGATGTGAGGCCTGGTCCTACCCTGCTTAGCTGTGTCATGCTAGGCATGTAGGGAACTTGCCTGAACTGTTATACAGCCGACGGAACTAACAAGATACTTATGTATATAGCACAGTGGGGAGGGTTAAAAGAGATCAGCTTCCAGAAGGCATACTCTACTGTTCAGTCTGAAGAAATCACAAAAGGTGGACACTAACTGTTAGTATATAAATACACTGTTAAAGCACATGTGTGATTAATATACCTCAACGCTCTCAGTAAGTTCATGCAAAATAGTGAAGTGTCTGTGGGCCCTGTTTCCTCTTAGAAACTTGTTTCAAAACAGTACAAATGTGTAAGGTTGACCACTTATCCATACTAACATAATTCGCTTCATGGCTTTGGTGTAGTCTTTAATCTCCTAATAAGTATTTCTTTTATGAAGGCATTATGCTAAGATAGAGTTGCAGAGAAACATGAGACATGTTTGCTTTTTGGGTAAGCTGTGTAAAGAAGTGAAGAAAGGAAGTATCATTTGTGAAATCTTATGTCTTGCCAGATACTATGCTAGGCAACCTCATGCTACCTCACGTAGCCTCCCTCCAACCTTGTGAAGCAGGTAGTATTCCCTGACAGTATTCCCTGTCATTTGCAGATGACAAAACTGAGCCTAAGGAGGTTAAGCTGCTTGCACAATTCACAAAGCTAGCAAATGTGGCAGAGTCAAGATTTTAAATCTAGGCCTTTTATCAATACCAAAGTTCATGCTCTTTCTGCGGTGCCACCTAAGGCCTTTTGAAAGATAAAATATATAGACATAGACATACATTGTCATGTAATCAAAAAAAGCATACTCAAATTATGTGAAAGTAACAAGCACTATCTGCATTACAAGAGGAATTGCTGAGATGGTCTGAACTTTAACAGAAGATGGCTCTTGAGGAACAGTTGGTAAGGCAAAGCAAAGCACTACAGGACAGAGTTATCGTGGGCATTGGAGGTGGGGAAAAGACTTGCTAAATGTGGCAGTCTGGAGGACTGGCAGTAGGAGCACAGAGACAGGGAAACTGTAATAGCTTAGCATAGTCTCAAGAAACCAAATCCACTGAAGGTAACATGTTTATAGTAAGAATTCACAGAAAATAAACTTGGTAAAGTAGATTGAAGCAAGTATCTAGGCACTTTTTTTGTTTGTTTGTTTTTTATAAAGATTTCTTTCTGCATACAGAAACTGGGGTACAGACCAGAGGTATGCGTGGTTAGAGGAGTCACCAGAGACAGTGGGGAGCAGAACAGGCAGATGTACTGAAATACACTGTTGAGGGGAGCAGCAGGGAAACAGAAGGGGTCTGCTGTGCCTTGTGGGTCAGCTCCCTGGCCAGGGATCGAACTGGTGAGTTAGTGGCTGTGCGTTAACCCATTATGTCACCAGGAAGGGCCCTCTCCAGACACTCTGAATGAACACAAGGGACTTGGATTCATTCTTTCAGGTGAAGCATCATCCCTGACAGGAAAGAGTGATAAATGTGCCAGTTTAGGCTTCACTTGATGGAGATGAGCAGAAAGGTGCATTAGGCAGCTAGCTCCGAAGGAGAAGTTAGAAGGTCGTGCCTGTAGTCTCAGTATTAGATTTGAGTTCTGTGTGGGTGAATAGAGGGGGTTTTGTCATGGGGAAAATGAATTCTTTGTTCAGAGGCAGGTTTTTTAAAGTCTCATACCCTTAGCGATAAACACTAGCATCTTAACAAATTAGTTAAAATAAAACAACTATGTTTTAAAGTTTCCAAGTTCTGGGACATAATGTGAGTTGAAGTTAAAATTTTGCTGGGAAATTTTAATTTTAATTTCTTCTCAACTGACAAACCTTAAGCTTTGTTTGCGTCTTGCTTGACCTATCTATGCAAGTGTGACAATATCATACGTCCTTTGAGGTCTGGTCTAAAGCTCCCATTTTTAATTAACAGTTCAAAATGACTAAAATGTGTACTTTTTGGAGTTTGATTTAATTGCTTCAGTTTTTAAATTTTCAGAATACATTATCTTTTTTTAAAGCATTTTTAAAGAGCAGAATTTTCACTTATTCTATGCATTTACTAAGAATGTTTTTAAATGTTTAGGAACAGAAACACCTATGCTTTGCCCCAATATTTCCTATTTTGAAACATGTGAACACAAAATTTTACATATTAACTTTTTTAAATCAGCACCAAAAAGCTTTGCAGTTCATACTCACAGTAAGTTTCAATAGCAAAATATTCCTGTTGAGCCCATCATGACATCTCTATTTGCTCCAACATTCTTTATTTGCCCAATGGTAGCTGGCAAATGAGTTTGATAAAAATATGAAAACAGATGTACATAAAAAGAGAAGGAAAAGAATAAGGAGAGGAGGGCTTGGGTCTGGCTGTATCTGAAGAGCTGTAATGGGGAGGAAGCAGAACAAGGAGAGAAAAGGAAAACAGTAGAAGGGCTAGAGGGGGCTTGTTAATGTGGTGTGGAAGGAAGTACAGGGTGGAGCTCAGGAAACAAACAGGAGAGGTGAGACACTAGGGCGCACTATGCGGAGCAGAACCCAGGCAGAGAATGGACTTAGAAGAGAGGAGGTGCATTTTAGAGAAAGAATCCAGAAGACCAGCGGAGCATACAGGAACAAGGAACAAAATTTTGAAACTAGAGAAAGAAGAGGATAAGAAAGAAATGATACTAATTTGACTAGAAGTTTAATTAATCAGTTTAAGAAAGCTCAACTCAAGTGGTGTCCACCACATCTGAGAGACTGTAGCGTGGCGGTGGATGCCCTAGACCAGACGGGTGTGGCAATGAGGGGCAGGATTTTGACATTTGGCCGGTGAGGATTGATGGAAGACAACTTTCATTTAATCAGGATAGAGAAGTTTTCCCAAAAGTTGAGTATGATTGGCATGAATTAGTAATAAATGATCAAAAAAAAAATGACTAATCTCCAGAAGCAAATGCACGTGGATGTCATAGAAAGCATCTCTTTTCTTCACTTGAAACATTCACAAATACGTTACTGGCCTTTATCAATTCTACAGATGGCTTTGAATAGGCTGATTGATAAAGACTAACTTCTGGCTTTGTTTTCCCAATAGAAAATGCTAGAACTATGCAACTTTAGACATTTTTAAGAAAAATGTGTATTATTACCGGAAGTAGTTAAAGGGAAAATTCACACTGTAATAGTTGTTTACTATTACTTTTAGCTCATTTGTTTAAATGGATTGTCTATCAGGAAAAAGAAGTTAAATATAAAATTGTTCTACTAATATTTTGCTGTAATTCTAAAGGCAATGTGTGAAGGAGCTCTGTAGTAGTAGTGTATTTAGATGCCATGCAAACTGGACATTAGCTTTAGTAATGCTGATGTCATATTCCTCAGTTGTGGTGGTTTTATTTTGCTAATACTGGGTTAAAGCCCTTAATTTCCTAACATCTTAAAGATCTACTTATTCTACTCAAGTCATCCATAGAATGCTATTAAACCAGTTTTTCAAATAATACGTATATTTTTAAACCCACCACTGGACACCCAGACTCTGAAACTGGGCTTTTCCCAATCTTGGCAATATGAGCAGTGATGAGCACATTCAGTACTGATGGCAACCCTATAGGAGGCTTGACCATTCCGATTTTGATATTAATTTTAAAGTGTGAACTTTCCAGAACCCTGAGCAAAATGAGTGCAGCGATTTTCTTTTTGTAGGACAAGAAGACAGAAGAGTTCTTCTCTGTGGTGACTACAGACTAGAGGAATGCTCTAGTGAGTTTCCACTTCCAGTAGTACCCACTCATACGCCGGGGGGGCAGGCCCTTCTGTCTAAACACACCTTTTATTTGTGTTCCAGCAGGTGCAACAGGTTCAGGTGTTTGCTGACGTCCAGTGTACAGTGAATCTGGTAGGCGGGGACCCTTACCTGAACCAGCCTGGTCCACTGGGAACTCAAAAACCCACGGCAGGACCACAGACCCCCCAAGCCCAGCAGAAGAGCCTCCTTCAGCAGCTACTGACTGAATAACCACTTTTAAAGGAATGTGAAATTTAAATAATAGACATACAGAGATATACAAATATATTATATATTTTTCTGAGATTTTTGATATCTCAATCTGCAGCCATTCTTCAGGTCGTAGCATTTGGAGCAAAAAAAAAAAAAGTTCACTTTTGTTGGGAGATTGAGAGATGTTTTTGTTTCTTTGTAAAGGCCTTGGATCTTGAAAAAATAACAAGGCAGAACAGTTGGACAATCTATTTCTTGAGCCAAATTTAATTATTCTTATTTTTGTAATCAGTCATTGGCTTCTTATCTGGATGAAGGCTTTTGGAGGAGAACCAAAACAAGTTCCGAAGGAAGATGACGCTCCGCCTCCACTGGCTCAGTCCGACCCTGCCAAGGAAGACGGGTCTGGCGGGCTGTGCCCACCCTGTCGGCCACCGGCCAGGCGGGCTCTCCGTCAGCAGCCCTGCCCTACCTGACCCCAGGCAGCTTGTGTGTACAATCAGCTTCTTCTAGCAACTCGGTATCTGTTGGCTTCAGGACAATATTTTGCCTCCACAGATGCGCCCCTTCTCCCTTTTTTAAGACGGATTTAAACCAAGATGCCTCCAGGAATGAGGACACAATGAGTGTGATCATAGAGAAATCCAAAAAGTATAGTTTGGGGGAAAATGCAATAATTTTGATGAGGTTGGTGAAGGACAGGAAGTGAGTTACGTCAATTATTGTAGATACAACTTTCTGATTAAATCTGGGGGGGAAAGGCAGCCTGTTTTTTCTGCTTTTATTGTATTAACAGCTGAGGTAGCTAAAGTTATTTAAAATAAAATTAAATTTATGGTCCTAGTAGCTTATTTTTCCCTTTAAATCTCACTGTAAATATATTTGATTTCTTGTAGAAGTTGATTTCCATCTGTTAATTTTAAGATTTTATTATCATACTCTTGATTTTTCTAAATGTGTGTGAAATATAACATTGATTGAATCGCAGTTACATTTGGCTAATAATATTTCATTATTTTAATAACTGTGACGCCATGTTCTGGATTTACTTTGGGGTTCAAGTAGAAATGCCACTGCCAGAAAGAGCGGTTCCAGTGAGCTGGAGTGCACCGCCCTAAATGTCCCTGGGATCATCTAACTTGAGAGCAGTGCAAGGAACTATCGCCAGAAGAGCACGGGCCACTTGTGCAGAGAAAAACTAGTACTCAGAGAAGTCTTCAGTTTTTTTAAAATTGACTTTGGAAATTTGAATTTTCATCAGTGCAAACATAAAATTCCTCTATTCTGCTCGGAGGCGAAGGTACTCTATTTTGCCTTTGTGTCTTGTCACTCGGCCACAGCCTGTTTCATCCTGGCCTCTGAGTCTAGGACCCAGTGAACTGACGTTCAGGTTCTAGAAGTTCAACTGCAAGGCCAGGAGAGCTTGAGAAAGGTGTTGTGGAAGAAGCAAAGGTAGAGCTGCATCACTCGCCGTCCCTGTGCCCTGGGCCTGTGTCGACGACACCTGACGCTGCACACAGCTGCCTCTGCTTCCGCGGCAGAGCAAAGGCCTAAGAGCTAACAGTGGGAGAGCAGCACGGACTCAGGCATCAAGGAAGAAGCCATTTCCCAGGTCCTGCTCTCTGCAGCTCACCACCCCTAGTTACAGATAGCTCCACTGAACAGCATCTATTCAGAAACTACACCGAGTAAAAAGATTGGTGGAAGGGCTCCTGTGGGTAGCAGCCATGAAACAGAAAAGGACGCTCAGTTACAAACATTATCTCTTTAAGTTTCTCAGAAACTGCATCCCTGATTTCATTCATTCCCAGCTTGAAAGCTCAGCCATATTATTCTGGTCCCTACCAAACTGCTCTAGGAGGTCATTTCTGTTTTGTTTGTGATATTTAGTCGTGCAGACTTCAGGAAGTCCACTTTTAACTTCAGCATTCCAAATGAAGTTTCCTGACTCAGTACTTTTGCATAAGGAACTAGAGAAAAAAAAATGGTGAGGAAAATTGGAGATGCTAACATCCTCCCCATCCCAACTGCACCTTAAAGTATGCATGTCACCTTCAAGGTTTTATAATTGCACTGTTTGTTTTATGTATGTACAGATTAAAATTATTGCTACATTTGAGGAAAATAAAATTGCTTGCTTCTATGTAATTCCTGTCACTCTACAGGAAATTAACTTTTCCAGCTACTGAATAGAATTTGTTTAACAACCTCATGGGTTGCCTCTTCATTTACAGGGAGGAACTGAAAACTGCATCCTTCAGGAATGGCCGCAACCCAAAAAGAAAAACAAGTAATTGAAGGGTAATAAAAGGAAAGAGGCTGAAATCCTCTAGCTCACCCTTTTATGAATCATCCCAGTGAAATTTAGAAAGTCAAAGTAAAGTCACGACAGAGGAAGTTCTAACGTTGGCCCTTTGTCTGATGACTAAATGCTCTGTCCTGCTGTTTCTTCACCCAGAAGACCTGGCTCAGGCAGTACTCCATAAACACAAGCTACCACCCATAGGTCTCTCCTTCACTGGTTTTCATGTAATGATACTGGATACTGTTACATATTATAAAGATGTGGAATCTCACCTGAAGAGGCTCCTTCAGTTTGGTGATGCATTGTATAGAATCTGGGCCCTGGCAGCCTAAATCCACCAACACATGGCCTCCTAAGATAGGCAGATGTGATTCTAGAGGGCAGGGCTAGAGGTAGCTCCCACACATAACTGCACCCGGATTTGGGCAGTTGTTGTCTGAACTCATGAGGGACAGAACCTTTTCCTTAAAGTTAGAAGGAGGTAAAAATGATACCTTTCTCAGGTGGGGCTGAGCACTGATTTGAACTGTCCTCAGGGGTAGGGAGGCCATTAGAAAAATAAATAGAAGCAATTGAGGAAAAGTGGGGTTGAAATAAAGAAACTCCATCACCTTTATGGTTTGCCTAAGATAGGTTCCTACCTAAAAGCTCTCTCCAGGGCCCTGACAGAAAAAGAATGGACAATTGTCTGCTTGCAATTGAAGTTGACTTCAAACTGTTCTTCCCAGAAGAGCAGCTCCCCTTTGATCAAGTGAGTAATTAAAGCACTCTTGATCCATGACCATTCCTGTACCTCTGGAAAATATCTTGATGATTTTAATTAAGCCTATAAATTCTTTTTATTAGGGAAAACTGCCAAAGGAAGCACTCCTCTATCCAGAACCTTTTTGCCAGCATTAAATTAGTTTCCTTTATGTATTTTCTTTTCACTGCCTCTTAAGATTGAAGAAATGCAAACCTCTGACCTCATTCACTCTTTCAGCACATTTTACTGTCATTATCCAGGGTACTCAGGATGTGGGAGGGTCCAGACAGACATGGGCCCTGTCCTCTCAGCACAGATCCCCATGGAAAGTGAAGCTTACATGGTAACAGTCACAACTGGATTAAGTGGTATAAAGTATAAAGGAGAGTAGAAGTTTCCTTGGGAGTGAAAACCCTCTCTGAACAGACAAGGTTTCCTAGAGGAAAAAATGGTATTTGCAGTGAGGTTTGCAGGGTGGTGAGGAAGTAACTCATTGAAAAGAGGGTAAGAAGATTCTATGGAACAGCACATGGTAAGTCCTGAGCTAGGAAGGAGCCCCAGAGAATGGGATTTTTTAAATGTTACCCCGTGTTCTTGAGTTCTAAATGTTATTAGGCTGATGTCAACTTGTAGAATGGAGAGTAATTTCCATCAGTCTTTGGTTCTAGGAGAAACATGTGCTAGACTTTGTTACCCTCACTTAGAAATTGTACCAGCCAATAGCTAAGGTGTTTTTCATAACTAGACCTATTTGGCCAGAAGGACATGTTCTGTATCATTTACACAATAATCTGTTATAGCACATACAGTGTTTTAAACATTCATAGGAAATAAATTTGTACTGTAGCAATTTGCAATGTGCTTGTAAGCACACAATCTCATTGAATCTGGGCCTTTGGGACAGAGTTGTGAGAGGAAAAAAACTAAACGGTTATGACACAAACATGTTTGTTTGTGGAACTGGGACTTAAAAGACGTTTTCTAACTCTGATTCACTGTCTTGTGCTATGATTTAGGACTGATTTGGAGTTTGCAAACTGATCTCTGTGACTGTATGCAATGTTTAATTACATGAAATGAGTTTTAGAAACAGGCTTTGACAAGAGGGATGAGAACTCTAGATGAAGGAACACACCCCCTTCTCTGGAGGCAGTGAGAGCCCTTTGGAGACCCAGAGGGGGTGAGCTTTGGCTTGAGGTGGTTAGGGTGTCCTCTGCACTTTGGGAAGTGGCATTCTATCCCTATAAATCTAACAGGAAATGTAGAAACTGCAGCATAACTCCAGTGTCAGCCTAAAAGTTTTTAGAAAATAGAGATTCCTTGTGAGACAGATAGAAAAAGCTGACAGAGGATCTTTTCATGTGAAGCAGTGGAATGTAGTTCTACATTTCCCCCTAGAATTTGTGGGTTCTTGGATCAGATCAGATCACTTTTCTCTGACTCTTAATCCTTCAAAATATCTTTCTCTTTGCTAGAGTTTGGTTTTGTGAGCGTTTGTACTTGTCACAGAACTTTGGCGCTTTGGGCAGCCAGAGAACTAAATAGGACCCCACCCCCCTCCCACCCCTGTACTGGGGCAAACAGTGAGCTGAGAAAAGAACTGAAGTGTTAGGAATTTTTCATTTCCATCAGGTTTGCCTCCCACTCCAATGTCCTCAGGTTCTGAGGTGCAGAATAAAACAAAAGCCTCAGACCAAGGCTTTGATAGTCCACGTTTTGATGAGCCCTTACAGTGCAGCTGTAACGGACAGTGCAGGAAGCCGAGGGCACCTGCCTGAAGTGTCTTCCTGATAATGAGATTGTACATCAATGAAGACACTTTTCATTTCTGTTCCACCAGCAACACACTCAGGCGGGTACTTTTCAGTTAGTGTAAGGCTTTTACTTACAATATATCACTTGATCTTTGAAATCCTATGAAGCAATTAATAGCCCTGTTTCACAGTGGTGAAGCAAGCTCAGACTTACGTCAGGTGGCTAAGCAGTGCCCGGGGGCCAAGAGTAAATGGCCAGGCGTTGGCATGAAGCCTGCCACATTGCAGCACATTCCAGCTACAAGAGGAAAAAGCACTGTTGGAATATGGCACTTAGGAGCTGGGGATCCTGATGAATTGAAAGTTGATCTCTGGCACTCAAGTTCCTTAGAAGCTTGTATGAAGTTTTTTGTTTTTAAAGATTTATTTGTGCATATAAGAACTGGGGTATAGGCCAGAGGTGCTGGGAGTGGTGCTGAGAGGATTCTCCAGAGGCAGAGGTGGGAGCAGAACAGGCAGATTAATGAAACAAACTGCTGAGGGGAGCAGCTAGCGTGACAGGAGAGGTCTGCTGTGCCATGTGAGTCAGTTTCCAGGATCAAATTCATGCCACCTTGGTTGGTGATAGCTGAAACTTTAACCCCTGTGCCACCAAGGAGGTCCCTCTTCTGTGCTATCTTGCTGCAATTGTTTGGACTTCTATTTGGTATATACATAACTGTCTCCTCCACCAAGGTGTAAGCTTCTTTAAAAATCTCTTTTTCCCCCTCAGATTCTTCCACAAAGTCAACTCCTACATGCTGGTTGAAGATACAGATTCAGAAGCAATATCCTAAATAAGAAAAAGGAGTTGGTGGGCAGACCCAGCACTGAATTGTCCCCCTAGTATCTGGATTGTTGAACTAAAGGAAGGGTCCAAAGTATCCAAGAGTTCAAGACAAAGTCATGATTCCAGACTTTTCCTTTTTTTCATGGAATGGGAGCAAATGCAGTTCCTTTTCATTAGAACACTTTGAAGTCCCACATATTTGGAGAGTGCACAGAAAATTAGCAGTTATCTTTATTCATCATGTTCTTGAGTTTTACATTTGTAGATTGATACAAGCTTCTTTTAAACCTTGTATGCTTTTCTCAGAAATGACTTCCCCACTGAATATCAGCTGACTGGGCTGACTGAGAAAATAAGAATGGCAAATTGGGAGAGAAAACTGAATGAGTGCATAGAATGCCCTTCTAGGGCCCTCCCTGGTGGCGCAGCACTGCTGAATGAAATGGCCCGCACCATTTTAGGGTGAGTTCCATCAGGCCAGGGAGCTGACCCACATGGCACAGCAGACCTCTCCTGACCTGTCCACTGCTCCCCTCAGCAGTGCATTTCAGTCAGTCTGCCTGTTCTGCTCCCCACTCTGTCTCTGGTGAATCCTCTCACCACCCCTGCACCTCTGGCCCATACCGCAGTTCTGTATGCATAAATAAATAAATCTTTAAAAAAAAAATGCCCTCCCATCTCTTTCACCTTTAATATAATGCACTGAGAAGCAATTCATGATGAAATTAAATAAGATGGCTCTTTGTGTGGCCCATTAGACTGGCCTCTGAAAGCTGAGTGACTTCACTTGAAAAGTGGACAGATGGAAGAACTTACTCTAGCAGAACAAAAGTGTTACCTGGAAATTCTTTGCTCACACCTAAAGAGCCATCCCTGTACTGTTCTGCTTTGTTTGTTTTCTAATCTAAAGTAACTTATCATATGCCTGTCTGTACTAAATTTTAGGCTGAACATTTCCTGTTCACTGTCCTTTTTAACTCGCAAGCTTTCATAAAGTAGGCATTCATTTTTAAAATTAGCATTCCTCTTTAACATTCTTCTGATGCTAGTGATTGTATTTTAAATGATAATTACTAAGTAAGCTAGACTTTTAAAGTTCAACCAAAATCATCTGGGGAAAAGGCTCCTCATAGAACCTACTCTATTTAAAGATTCAGGCATGTCTCAGCTTAGGTTTCAGAATTTTATTCTACCTTCTCTTGAAAGCTTTTTAAAGTTCTTTTATTAGGGACATTTTCAAACATATGTGAAAGTATAAAGAAAGTGTAATGAACAAATCCTGTTTTTAAATTAAGTCTTTGATAGGGAATTTTTATAACTCCAAATAAAGTGATGACTTCGGTCCCTTTGTTAATTTCCAGCTCATAAGTAAATTGTGGTTAGCCTTTGAGATCTTTAAGGGTTTGCCTTTTAAGACACTGCCCAATAGCTGTTTTTTAAAAATATGTATTTTAAGTTGGCAGTAATAACAGAACATATATAAACATACACACAGAGAGATAGATAATAGCTGAATATTTACTATGTACCAGTGTACTCCAGCCACCGGGACTATACTCTGAAGAAAATAAAGTTCACTGCCTTCATGGAGTTCGCCTTCTAATAAAAGCTGATTGACAGACAAAACGTGGGGTTAGGTGGTAAGTGATGCGGAGAAAAATGAAATAGGAAAGAGAGGCAGAGCACATCTGGACGGGAGTGGCTACGGTGTAAAACAGGAAGGTCAGAATTGGTCTTCAGTGTGACAGTTGCTAAAGGAGGAGAGCGGCCTTGGGAGTCCGGAGAAAGAACCGTCTATGCCGAGAAGGCAGAAGGCAAACCCTGAGGCTGGAGCAGAGCGAACAGGGAGGGTAGTAGGATGTGCGGTCAAGAGGTAATGAGGGCCTGGGTGGTGCAGGGCTGGAAGCCCAGCATAGTAACATCAGTTTATTCCAAGGCAGAGGCCGTCGGAGGACTTGGAGGCAAGGCGGAGGGTGACATGATTGTCCTTGGGGTTTAGAAGGATCTCTCTAGTTTTTGTCTTGAGAACCGTTGCAGAGAAAGTCAATGCAAGTCCACAGGGGGAGGCGGTCACTCACACTGGGCTCATAAGTAGCAGGAAAAACCAAGAAGGGATCAGGTTCTAGATAGATAGATTTTTTTAAGATTTATTTGTTTATGCGTACAGGAACTGAGGTGCAGGAGGTGAGAAGGTTCACCAGAGGAGGAATGGGGAGCAGAACAGGCAGACCTACTGGAATACATTGCTGAGGGGAGTCGTGGGGAGACAGGAGAGGTCTGCTGTGCCCTGTGGGTCAGCTCCCTGGCCGGGGATGGAACACATGTCACAGTGGCTGGTGATAGCTTGATAGTACTAAGACTAAATCCCTGAGCCAGCAGGGGGTCCCAGATCCTAGACACATTTTGAAAGTAGAGACAACAGTACTTGCTGGCAGGTCAGATGTGGAGTGTGAAAGAAACGAAAGTGACTCCCAAGATTTTGACCATAACAACTGGAAAGACCAAATTTGCATTAACAGGGATGGGGAGAGGAATTCACTCTATGGCACAATGAATTTGAGATTCCTGGACACCTGAGAGGAGATATCAGCTTGGAAATTGGATATACATGGAACTTACATCTAGCTGTTGGGGGCGAAAAATCAAATATTGGTGATATGTAAAAGCATGAGACTCAAAGATGAATGGAACCCAGGTCTCCTAACTAGGCTGCTTCTCTTATGTTAAATATTCATGTCACAGCAGGGTTTATTCCAGGAACAAAGGTGGTTCAATACTTGAAGTCTTGCGATGCAATTCACCTCAGTGACAGCAGAGAAAAATCATTATCATGCAGAAAAGGTATTTTATATTAAAAATCCATATATGATTTTTAGCAAAACAGTGGCCGCAGGGACCTTCCTTACTCTAATATTAGATTTCTGATTATTTTCTGAAACTCTCAACAAATAACTATGAGTGAAGTACTAAAAACATTCCCATTATAGTCAATAGCGAGTCAGCAGTAGCTGTTAACACTGATGTTATACTAGGCCTTGTAGTCAGTGCAAGACCTGACTTGACCTTCACATGATGCAACAAGATGAGGGGTGATGACTGCATTGAAAGACAAATTGTGTACTGATATTTATTTTTGCTTTTTTAAGAGTGTTGTTTAATGACCTATTAGAATTACTCACAGGTAAGGAAACTGAATAGCCATTAATTAGAAGAGTTGAACCCTATCCTCAAGTCCTCTGGGACTGTCACCTTCCAAGTTCCTTCTGTTTGTACCGGAAGGAAGGAGCTACCTGCAGCCTGCAGCCACATCCTTGCCTTTTGCTGCCTTGATTATTTCGAATAGACTCCAGCTGCCACCCCAGCATTCCTCCTCATTTCCAGCAAATGCATCTTGTTCCCACTGCCAAATTAGTCTCCCTCTCATTAGCACTGTTTCGGAAATGTTTACATCTGAGGATGGGGCAGAAGAGGAATGTTTTATTCCCAGTTCTTTTACAGAGTGAGCTTAATTAACAATGCTCCAAATCTGTGGCTGCCCTGGTGGCTCAGAGATTATGTCAGCACTCTCACGCTATCACTGCTGCGGTGTGAGTTCCAACCCTGGCTCAGGAGCTGACACATGGCACAGCAGACCTCTCTGGTCTCACCCACCGCTCCCCTCAGCAGTGTATTTCAGTTGATCCGCCTGTTCTGCTCCCCACTGTCTCTGGTGAGTCCTCTCACCTCTCCCCTGCCTCAGGGCCTACTCCCTAATTCTTCCTTGCATAAGTAAATGAATGCATTTTTTTTTAATTGCTTCCAATCTGTTAATTCACCTCTTCCTCTTCCTCCTATAGGTTGAATGAACAACCTGGTTGATGAATGACTATTTTGGTCCATATTTCTCAGGCAGTGGAACTAATCTCTCAGACTTGCAGAATAAATGTGAAGGATTTGTCCCTCCTTTACTTCTCCACACAACCAGTAGCAAGAGGCAACTTAGGTGAGTGTCCAGTCTGCTTACTCACACGTTTCCATAGGACAGGAAATTAGCAAGCCCATTGAGGCTGTCACACAAAGCCACATCAATTAAAATTAGGCATTATATTAAAATGTAAGTCCTACTTTGTTTCTTATCTGCTTTCAGTCTTATTTCTTAAGAACTTAGCTGGCACTTGCAAACCTTCCACAACTGAACTCTAATCTTAGGCCGGCATTCAAGACATTCTGGATACTAAAGGAGAGAAGGCAGGCTGTGATAAGTCTGACCTCTGAGGACAGTGAGGCACGTACAGCAGAGACAGTGGCTCACAACCATTCTCCACACTGACTCTTCCCATCAGCATCAGAGGTTCTCAACCAGGAAGCAGGGCAGACCCCTAGGCTATCTTTCTGTGGGAAAGATGAATGCTGATTGAATGAACTGGGTTACAGGCCAGAGGTGCAGGGGGTAAGAGGATTCAGCAGAGACAGAGTGGGGACCAGAACAGGCAGATCTAGTGAAATACATTGCTGAGGGAGCAGTGGCCAAGAGAGGAGAGGCCTGCTGTGCCATGTGGGTCAGCTCCCAGGCTGGGGATAGAACTCATGCTGCAGTGGCTGCAGATAACTTAATGGTGCTGCACTTTAACCCACTGTGCCACCAAGGAGGGCCCAACACTGGCAATTTTAACATGTCCCTCTAGGGCAGCCCTTTGCTTTCTGCCTGCCCCCAGGAGAGGCCATGACCTACGCACTGATCCTCAGCGTTACAAGTTCAGAAACTCAATTTTGTCAGTTCATCCAGCGATAATTGGGCTCTAGAGTATTGAGTCACACAATTCATAGTCACAGGAGGCTGATTTAGAATCCAGAATGTCAATTAACCAATTTAAAATGGAAGATACAGTTTCCTAGCACTTGAACTACTCATGACCCCTTTTCAAGTCATGCCCTCGTGTCTAGAAGGCTGGAAACCAAATTAGCAGCCAACTAAGAGAGGGGAAGAGAACCGAGATTTATGAGAGACCAATTTTCACTCCCAGCCTTCCACTAACTTGCTCCCTAGCATGTCATAGCCTTTCTGGGTCTGTAAGCAGGAAAGAAGCCAGCCCGCACCTCGAAGTTGTCAGAATTGATTAGCCCCCGTGGAATCACTTTGCTCATGAATTTTGCACTTAAGAGAAACCAGAGCACAGAGATTCCCTCAAATCCCTCCTATAAACACACTGTACACTATTGTAAGGTGTTGATTCTAAATCACAACATTTTATTCACCTTTTAGATAGGCTGCCTCCTGGGATAAGGCTGCTTCAGACAGCCTGGAGTCCTGGTTCAGTAGATCTGGGGTAAGGCTCAAGAGTTTGCATTTCTGACAAGTATGCAAGTAAGGCTGATCTCAGGACCACACTCTGAGAACCGCTGTTCCAGTGCAAACGGTGATGGTCTTTCCCTGATCCACCAAGGACCTCCTGCCGTCTTATCGGGTCAGCGTGGGGCCCCAGCCTTTCCCCATGTAGCTAGAAATGGCTGCTATTTGTGCTCAGCTCTCTGCTTCAGGGATTTGCCTGAGCTCTTACCTTTCAGCTGTGGAGACGCATGTCTCCTGCTTTATCAGTTTATCTTTCTGCTAATTCAGAATTTTAAAAAAAAATTTTTTAAAGATGGCTATCATTTGGAAACATATTCCTAATTGTCCTGAGTGGAATAAACTGCAGCGAGGACTTGTCGTTTGGGGGGCTGCACTCCCAACAGACAGGCAATTAGATAACTGGCTAATTTGACTCTTGGAGAGTGGGATCTCACATCTTTGATATAGGTGCTGGCACCAAGTGCCTAGGTGCTGTTGTCAGGTGAACTCATAGCCCACATGGCACTCCTGTAAATCCGCTTTATACACAAAGGAGCTTGGGGCTCAGGGTGTTAAGTGCCCAGTTTCGCACATCCTAAATGTATGAGAGCCAGTATTTGAGCTTAGGCTAGTTGACTCGGACCTCTTTACCCCTAGGCTAATATAATGCTCAATAAGTTCAGTGTTATAAGTGCAATATCCCCCTTCTTTATAGGAGAATATTAAGTGAACACGTATGGTTAACTTCACCTTCCTCCCCCTCCAGTCTGTGAGCTTATGTATCCATATCCTCCCCTACTTCCTTCCCTCCAGTCTCACAAAAGATTCTCTCACTCGTCAAGGTTGCCATTCCCTGTGTCTTCACCTTACTCTGTTTAATAACATTGGTCTCCATTCTCATTCTCCTGCCTCCATTTGCTGGAGCACCTGGTAAAATTCCCCCTATGGGGCCCAGAATCTTCTTTCTAGCCCCTATCCAATTATTATTCTCTCCCCTTCAAGTTTCTGGAAATAGTCCCTCTGACCCCCCCTCTTATCATTCTCGTCTCAATGGACCCCACTCAGATTTCCATCCTTATAAGCTACTTAAACTGCTTTCACCAAGTTGTTCACAACTGCTAAGTGTTTTCTGTTACACTTGTTCTCTCCCCTTCGAAACACTATCCTCTTGGCTTCCTGGGATTGATTCTGCGCTCACCATGTTACCAAGTCACCCTTGGAGATCCTATTCACTCTCCTACTTTCCCATGACCATCGCTTGTAAGAGAACATCTTCGTATCTTGTAGCTTAGTCTTGATACCTAGGTGGTAGTAGGGAAATATACCCATATTACCTTCTCCATTTCTCTCTATATTAGTTACTTCTGTCTTCTCAGATTTTAGTTACCTAAGGGTAAGAAGTGTTTTATTTACCTCTGTATCCTTAACTCTTATACATCTGCCACACTAGACATGCAACAGATAATCTGTTAAACAAGTTACCCTTCATAAACGTTTCTTCATAAGTGGCCAATTTCTGTAGTGTCTGCCAATTTTTATAGGAATAGTTTGCACATTACTTAGCATATTACAGATCTTCAAGAAAGGAATGATAATTTTTGACGGGTAAGATTTTGTGAAAAGCTAGCACTTGAGCTGGAAATAATTCAAGAGGCAGGAGAGGGGGAAATGAAAACTAACATTTGATTTGTAGGCAAGAGACTGGAGGGCAGTAATGAGAGTGTCTTTGTTGAACATCAAAGTTAGATAAGGGAAAAGTAGAAGATTCACCTAAGACAGGTAGGAAATCTAAATGTGGAGGGCTGAAGGCTAAGCTAAGGAGTTATGACTTAAATCCATGGACTCACAGGCACAGAAACTGAACAGAGAGCTCAGTGACCCTATGGAAACCTGATGGAAGCAGTCTGCTGGGTTGTAAAAGGATCTACTAGAGGTGAGAAGACCAGTGGGATATTCTAATGAGCAAAATGAGAGCCTGGAAACTCTAAGAAACAGTCACGGTACATGACAAATTTCATCAAATCTAAGAAAGAAATCTATGTGTGTTAATATCATTTTCAAAGATGTTAACATATGCATATATATTTGTGTGTATACACACACACACACACACACACACACACATCTTACAGTTAGCTACATGTCTAAATTTAATTGGCAGTATTTCTTCCTTAACATGTAAAATAGTGAGTCAAAGTTGAGGTGGTTTTAGATTTAATACAATATAAGTGCATAAATTAAGAAGTAGGAAATAAGAAATTCAAAGGCAAAGCTTTACATGTGCGTGACTGGGAAAACTCTATTATACCTAACCAAAAAAAAAAAAAAACAAAAAAGGCATTTCCTTACACTTCTACAGGAACTTAACCACATATTTTGTGGTGGCCTATAGACAATATTACTGCTCACCTACTTTTCCCATCTGAAATTACTAATAATTAAAAATAAGATGAAATACTTATAATGGCAACTTTAATGTGAGCATGTGTTTGACCCTCAGGAAACTGTCATTTTTTTAAAAAAATTATTTTAAAGATTTATTTATTTATTCATACAGAATTGGGGGAATTGGGGTACAGGCCAGAGATACAGGGGCAGTGAGAAGATTCACCGGAGACAGAGTGGCGAGCAGCCCAGGCAGATTGACGAAGTACAATGCCGAGGGGAGCAGCGTGCGCATCAGGAGAGGCCTGTCACAACACGTGGATCACTTCTGGGGCTTGGATCAAACTGGAGCTGTGGCTAGCTTGCAGTGCTGCGCTTTAACCCACTGCACCACCAGGGAGGGCCAGAAACTGTCATAGTTTTAAGGGAAGAGCAAGCTGCCACTGAAAAGACTATAGGCTGCTTAGGGTTGGATGATCTTGGCTTCTACATCCAGCTGATAATCAAATATATCCTAGCAATTGATAACATCTGTCATTTGAACAATCGGAACTTCTTCAAATACTGGCTCACATCTTCCTTGGGGTAGGGACGCAGTGCGATACACGTGGGGACATTCTCAGGCTGCTCCAGCCACAGCATGTGATCAATGTTCTTCTGTTGTAGGGTCTCAGCCAGCTCCTTTAGGGTGGTCTCGTTGGGGGCCTACAAGGAGCCAAACACAGAAAAGGACTGTGTAGCACATTTAGGAAGACAAAAGGTAAAGGGAAAAGCATGGAGGAGAGGTTCTCTTTCCTGAAGCTCTACCAAAGAAAGAACTGCGCAGCCTGGCTCCAAAAGCTTAATTTTTCCATGTGCCAACAATTCTCTATTATTAATGTCTTAATCAGTTAGCAGTGAAGGAATTACTTCACTTCAGGGCTCTGGTTTATTAAAATTTTCATAAAGACAAAAAAATGCATTTCTCCCTCATCATAAATATGCGCTTAATGTAGAAAACGAAAAAGAATAGAAAAGCATTAGGAAATGACCAAAATTCCACCACCTCCCACTTAATATTTGGATGTATTTCCTTCATTTTTCCTTTCACAACCTGGGTCATTTTGTATACAGAAGACAGTTGAGTTAGCATGATGTCACATGTTCCAAGCCAATGAAATACGGTCCAAGAAAATCATTTACGCTACGCTTGTAACAATCCATTAGATGGGTGTAGTTTAGTCAATCTCTTGTATTGGACATTTAGCACTTTCCACATTTTTTACTAGTGTAAACTACTCCTATGAAAACACTTGTAAACTTTTCTAAGGATACACTTCCAGCAGAATTGACAGTCAAGAGCTCTGTTTGGTCACTGCGCCAATAAGCTTACAGCTTCACTCAATGCTATAGGCTCAACTTATACCAGGGCTAACATTTCTTTTCCAATATTTTGACGTCATGACCAGGTAAAAGCTTCAAGTTGA
The DNA here is from genome assembly GCF_000260355.1 of Condylura cristata. Lineage (NCBI taxonomy): Eukaryota > Metazoa > Chordata > Mammalia > Eulipotyphla > Talpidae > Condylura > Condylura cristata. Next base: position 28,434,523 of record NW_004567121.1, on the reverse strand, counting down.
CTCCAGTGTTCCATACAAGACCTCATTTCCCATCACTTCGGACACTCTTCAGCGCGCAGGTGAGACAGGCGGGGCCTCGCGCCCCACGCTCTGTCGCGCAGGCATCAGCGAAAGACGCAGGTGAGCGCCGCGGGCTGCGGGAAACATTAACAGTCTGCCCAGCCAAGGACGGTTCCCTGGCAACAGCTCCACCCCCAGAACCCTTCCCCAAACTTCAAAGTTGAGACTCCCTCTCCACTACCGACACACCCTCTCCCGAAACTAGAACTGGGCCTCAAGGCCACACCCACTTCCGGTCTCGACGTCCTCAGGCCCCTCCACACGCCTTACCTCGAGCACCACCTTGCGCATGCGCTCCAGCTCCCGGAGGTAAGCCTGTGTGTGAGGGTGGTCGCGATGAACGTGCAAGGCCGCGGTGGCAGCGTGACAGGCCTGCGCTACCAGTGCGCCGGATGGCCACGAGAAGGGGGCCTGCGATAGATCCTTTCGCAACACCAAGTACTGTACCAGGATCTGCGGCTCTGCGCTGGAGGCCGCCATTTTCCTGCCCAACAGAAAGGCTGGACTTACTCCCCGGTGCATGCCGGGAGGAGGGAGGGGCCCTGAGCGCAGCCATGTTATGTACGGTGGGAGCGCAAAGCACGCTGGGACCGACTGGATTTGAAGACGCAGACGGCGGGAACTGGCGTCTCTGCGCTGACTGAGCGGTAGGCACCTCTGAGAGAGTGAGGTTCTGGGACGCACGGGACCGTGACCTGGAGCGCCCTCGGGGGCAGCAGGGGTGGGGAGGTAAACTCAGGCGCGGGCGGCTCGGACCCTGGGAACGCCGCGGGGTCACAGACGGGGCGTCCTCGCCCCGACGCTGTGGGGAAGGTGGGGTGCGCGCCTGCGTTGTGTGTGCCCTGCGGAGCGGGCCGGTTTGAATGTGAGGTGTGACTTCTTGCCATTTTTCTGGTACCAGCGAGGAGGTCAAGGCCTGACTTCGGCTTACCCGGACAAATGACTGGACAGCCTCACTGGAGGGCTCTGGAAGCCGAGGAGATGCCGTCGGCCAGTGCCTCGCGCCCGGACAGCGAGACCCGAGCAGGTGCGCGAGGGTCGCCTCTCTCCTTACTCCTGCGCAAAGATGACCCCTCACCGCCCCCCCTCCACCCGTTTGAAAGACCTGTTTTCTCCAGCCTGTTTGGGGTCAGAATGGTCAGAGGCCCTAGCGTTGAAGATTTAAGAGAACAGAAGATTAGGACTTTCAGTGTGCCGGGGCTCTTGCCCTTCATGACAAGGGCAGGTGCAGTCGAAATAGGCAGCGTTCATTGACCAGTTCTCACCAGCCAGGTCTCCTCTTCTCGGCTATTTTAGGGCCAGTATTTAGTGCATTGCTTCGGTGGAGGGGGCAGCCCCCGGCACCGACTTCGGTTTTGTTCAGATGGGATTTGAGCCCTGGTTCTGCCATTTTAGTCTGACCTTAGGCAAGATATTTACCTTTTTCTGCTTCAGTTTCTTCATTTGGAAGATGGGCACGAATAGTTGTGTTGTGCTGGTGGTTGCAGGGATGAGACTCGTATTTGTTTTCATGCTTTGCAGGTGATGTGCTTATTAGCATCTGTCCAGTGTATGGGAAATAGTTACTAAATTTTTCATTCCATCACATGCTTTGCAAGTAAAGCATCTAGCAGAAGTGTCTTAATATGTAGGGAATACTTAGCAAGTGCTGTACTCTTAGAGTCAGCACTGTGAAAATAGGATTTTTTTTATATTCTTAGTTTAGTCATTCTGTTGGGAATTGAGGTTGCCTTCTGTGTTTCTGTTGAATAGTGAGGTTCTTTTCCTTTTCCAGTATTAATCCCGCATATAGTGTGTGCCTTTACAGACCTGTGCTGCTAATACTTTGCAGAGCATCAGAGTATTTAGTCAGACCCCATGTCCCAACCCAGCAAGTCATGCATTAGCACTTTGGGAAAATATGCAACAACTATTTTTAAGACAATTTTTGAGAGTCTGAATTTGGTGACCTCTTTTTTCTAGGGGTCATTATCGTGACTAACTCAGATGATCTGTATTAGGATAATGTGCTATTTGAGTAGTATCCTGCCAGACAATGCTTATACATTAGTGTTAACTGACAAGGTTGCTGATCATTGAACTCATGGTTTTGTAGCCAGTGTCTAACAAAATTCTGGGGGGGAAGAGCGGCCACTTCGGCTCTTAAGTGCTTCCTTTGCCGAGTTAAATATTCTTGGTTTCCTACTGAAATTCCCTTTTTACTCTCCTTAGGTGTTTTAGCTCACTTGGAAAGACTTGAGGCACAAGCGAAAAGGTCCCATAAAAAATTGGAAGAGCAGGAAGTGGAAAATGCTCTTGGGACAAAGATCTGTAAACTGAGAAAGCTTCGAGATAAACTGAAGGCGGAAGTGAGGCAACGACGAGCCAGAGTGAGTAGAACGGTGTCGTTGGTAGGCTTTCTTAGGGTCTGAGGAGTGAAGAGGCTCTGGGAAGGAGTGCGTTTTATAATATGATTCACCTGTGTTATTCAGGCGCAGTTGCAGTCCTTGATTCCTCACACGATCAGACCTGTAGTGTCTCGGGCAATAGCAGTGACAGCTAACAGTTGTCCGGTGCTGCGGGGCCAGTGGGGCTTCGTAAATCTCTTAACCTGCCCTTGTGCGTGTGAACATGTTACTCAGTCTCACTTACTGGTACTTTTGTCACTGGTGCTTTTGCCATTTCAACCCCCTATTGCCCAGACTGGAAACCTTACAGTAAACTTTAGCCCTTCCCTCTTTTCCACTTTCCCTCCAGCCCAAGTCCAGTCAGCAAGATTTGTTAAATTTTCTTTAGATTGTCTGTTTACCACCCCACTCCTATTTTCATAGCTCAAGTATTAGCTGCATATGTCATAAATATTTATCAGCTAGTTTGGACACCAGGATTATAGCAGAAGTATTTCTGCTGCTCCAATAAATCCTGCACAGCCAAGAAAATGCGTCATAAAATTTTACATACTTCTCTTGGTCAAAAACGTTCAGTATCACAGAATAAGGCCAGCCTTTTTTGTGCCTCCCTTCCCTTGTTTTTTCCTTTCCTTCCTCCGTCCCTCCCTTAGCTTTTTTATTAAAGCAAAATAAATAAAGTGCAAAAGTCTGAGGAACCCTTCACAAGGTAAACATGTGCCCTGGGAACTACCACACAGATGGAGCCGTGTCTCCCCAGCGTCACAGGAGCCTGTCGGGCCCTGTTTATTTCCCTCAGGGTGACCACTTCTGTGATTGCTGTCGCCATCTGTTGGTTCCACCTTGTTTGAATTTTATAAATAAGCAATCCTCAGGGCTGGCTTTTGCTGGCTGTTGTCTCTGAGGTTCGCCATGCAGTGGTCATTTTGCTTTATTACTGTAGAGTAGCTCCATCTTAGGAGTACCCCAGAGCGTCTTTCCCTGTTGTAATGTCGGTGGCATTTGGGTTCACTGGGTTGTTTCATGTGGGGCTTTTAAGAGTAAAGCTACCGTGAGCATTTTTATTCCTGTGTTTTGATGTAAAAATATGTACATTTCTTTTGTTCTTTTAGAATCTCATGGATAATCATTTCGGTTATCTTTATTGCAGAAATAATGCCATAGTAGTTACAGGGAGTGTAAAAATGGGAGAACGTATAAGGTTTATGAATGCTTTCACCTGTTAAGCAAGTTCTGAGGCCTCCCTTAAGCTGGCCCAGCTCTTTCAGCATCAGTTAAGGAGAAGTACGTAAATATTTTTCCAGGTTCCTTTAGATCCCTGCTCTCCCAAGCTAAAATAATACTTTTCTGCTGGGTATATGCTTAGAACTGCTGGGTCACTGGTGTGTTTATTATCTTTCAAAAAGTACTAGTTTTTGAATGTGATTGTGCTCATTGTATGTTCCTTGCAACAAAGTGTAAGATTTCCATTGTTCTGCCTCTTTACTAATGCTGGATAATGGATGTTTGTAAAAGTTTGCTGTTCAGGTGAGAATATCTCACTGTGGATTAATTTTCATTTGCCAAATAACTAATGATGTTAAGTGTCTGTATTGGAAACCTGAAAATCTTCTCTTATGTATTTTTTAATACTTGAAAAATTTTATTGGGTGTCACTAAATTGTAGAATTCTTTACATATTCTGGATATGAATTCTTTGGGTTTATGTATTGCACATCTTCTCTAAGACAGTTACTTGCTTTCTCTAACAGTATCTTGTGATAAAATGCATATTTTCCTTTTCATGAAATTTGATTCAGGAATTTGACTATATCTGTCGTTCTTGTTTCTTCTTAATACATCTTGGCCTAATTTAACATTGTGGAGATATTTTGTGATATTTCTAATAAGAGCATTGTGTCTATATTATATACATATATTTTTATTTTTTGTGCATAGAGCTGAGGTGCAGCGTGGGGTGTGTGTGACAGGATTTACCAGAGGGCTCTCCCTGATAGTAGAACAGGTTAAAGCTCAGCACCAAGAAGCTGGCCGCAGCCACTGCTGCAGGAGTTTGATCCCTGGCCAGGGAGGTGACCCACTTGGCATGGCAGACCTCTCCTGTCTGACCTGTTTCTTCCCTCAGCAGTGTACTTCAGTCTGCTCCCTACGCTGTCTCTCTAGTGAATCCTCTCACTGCCCCTGCTCCTCTGGCCTGCACCCAGTTCTGTATGCATAAATAAATCTTGGAAAAAAAGAAAGGACTCCCCAGAGACAGAGTGGGGAGCACAATAGGCAGATCTACTTACACAGCTGAGTGCAGCATTGGAGACACAGGAGAGGTCTGCTGCACCCTGTGGGTCAGCTCCTTGGCTGGTGATGGAACTCGGGTCCCCAATGGTGTTTCTGTTGTTTTTATTTTGTGGTTTGCAGCCCACTTGGAATTGATTGTTGTGTATGCTGTGAAGTGGTCATTCTTACTTTTTTTTCCCCTTGTGGTTTTTGTTGTTTTTTCTTCCCCAATATGAATATTCATTCCACTTAAAGGCCATTTTCCCCCATGGTATTATAGTGAATCTTTTGGCTATTATGGTCTGTTCTGGATTCTGTTCTTTGCCATTAGTCTTTGGTTTGTTTATCTTTGTGCAGTACCACAGGCTTATTGCTGTGGATCTTGATATCTCTTAGGTGTGTCTTCTTCAAAATTATCTTGGCCTTTGAATTTCTCATAGCTTTGGGATTTGCTGCCAGTTTCTGAAAATAAACCTATATTTGATTGAATAGAATCTGTACCTCAGTTTGGAAAGAATTGTATAGATTGGTTATATAGAATCAATCAATATTTCAATTGAAAAGAATTAAAATATTTATATTGCATTATTGGAAAAGTCAAGGTGTACGTTTACTATGCAAAAATGTTGTCATTTTTCCCTAAATCCAATAATAGTGTATTTTCCTGTCGGTGTACATGGTTTATCTTTCTTTTTATTCTTTAATTTCTCTTAGTAATATGTGTGATTTCATGTGGAGAAGTCTTTATTATTATTAAAAAATATATTACATCATCCTTCAGTTTTGTACAATGTATGATTTCTCCTGGAGAGGTCTTAAACCCCGTCCCTTATGAACTTAATTTTTTCAAATGTTGCTGTTTATGACTGGGTCACTGTACTTTCTTTTAAGGCCCCGCTAGTGAGTACTTTAGCCTGTGTGAGCCATAAGATCCCAGTGCAACTACTCGGCTCTGCTACTGTGTCAGGAAGGAGCACAGACAACACGTCAATTCCTGGGGTGGTGTGTTTAAGTAAAGCATTGTTAGCTTTAACATAAGTTTTACCTTATGTCTGACACATAGTTTCATAACCCGATACATAGTACTATGTTTTAGAAGTTTTATTTTGTAATTGTTACTGTTACATAGAAATAAATTTTATTTTTGTTTTGTTAGCCTTATGGTAACTTTGTAACTTTGCTAAGTTCACATAATTTATAACATAGTTTATTGTTTGGAATTATGTTACATGGAAACAGTAATAGTTTTACTTACATTATTTCTTCTGTTTATTGGCTAAGATCTCCAGGACTGTATGTAAATTGTTGGGTAGAAATAGTCACAGGGTCACATGTGTGCCGTAAATTATGTTAAAGTAGACCCCCCCTTATCTGGGATTTCAGTTTCTGCAGTTTGTCACTCTCAGTCAGCCATGTTCCAAAAATACTATGTAAGGTATTTTGAGAGAGACTACACAACTTCTTTTACAGTATAATTTTTATAATTCTTGTAATTTTTTATTGTGTTTAATTGTAAATTAAACTTTATCATAGTTATGTATGTAAAATGAGGAAAATAGTATGCTTAAGGGTTGGTGCTATCTGGGTTTCAGGCATTCCCCCATACCCCTCCAATATGGGGGAGCTGTTGTGCTCAGAGTAATGAAATGCTCTTGTGTTTCTGGTTTGCTGAGAGTTTTTTAAATTGTGCCCAGATAGTGAATATTATTAGATGTTTGTAATGATCTGTATTACATGTATTAAGATGCTTATATGATTTCTATCTGTAATGTGATAGTGATATGATTGATGCTTGAGTGATTAATGCCTTATATTAAAATAAACCTAATTCAGTTTAAATATTATCCTTTCTATATTAAGTTGGATTTGCTGGTATTTACTAATACTCTTTTGATTATGCCCTTTGGTGCACAAATGTTTCTAAATTTCATACAGTCCCATTTGTCTATTTTGCTTTTGTTGGTTGTGCTTTATTTTTGGTGTCATATCCAAGAACTTATTGCCAAGTTCAAAATTGTGAAGCTTTCCTCCCACATTTTCCCCCAAGAATTTCATAGTGTTTGGATTTGCATTCAGGTCTCAATTCCATTCTGAGTTAAGTTGTGTGTATGTTGTGTTCTGTCTTGTATGTGGACATGCAGTTTTGCCAGCCCCATTTGTTAGAGACTGTTCTTTTTCCATTGATTAGTGCTGGCATATGCATTTGACTGTACATGCAGGGCTGATTTCTAGACTCCATTCCACTATTTGCCTACTTTTATGCCAGGACCTCATGATTCTGATGTTTGTAGCTTTGTATATGTTTTGAAATCAGGAAGTGTGAGTCATCCATTTTGTCTTTTCAATTTTTTTTTAATTTATTTTTTTTTACAGAACTGGGGGTACAGGCCAGAGGTGAGGGGGGTGAGAAGATTCACCAGAGACAGAGTAGAGAGCAGAGTAGGCAAAGATGTGCTGAAATACAGTGCTGAGGGGAGCAGAGGGCAGGTCAGGAGAGGTGTGCTGTGCCATGTGGGTCAACTCCCTGGCAGGGGATGGAACTTGTACTGCAGTGGCTGCAGTAGCTTCATAGTGCTGTGCTTTAACCTGATGTGCCACCAGAGAGGGCCCTTGTCTTTCTCAATTTTTTCATTACTTGGGGTCTGTGGCTCTTCTAAATATTATGTGGGGTTCCTCCACATGGTGCTGCTTGGAGGGTATAGGCGTATCTTCCTCCTGCAGATTGAGGGATGAGGAAGTCTTGAACTTCCTGGAGGTCTTGAAGTAGCAAAATTGTACATTAGAGAAGGCCATGGCTCTGGGGAACCCAATTATTTTAGCTAAAATTCTTGCATTAAATTTAGTTAAAATTCTTGCATTAAATTCAGCTTGCATTAAACTTTTTTTGCTGTTAAAGTATAGCTTTAACAGCAGTTTGGTTTAAGGTTTGTATAATAAAAATTTTCTTATTTCTACTTTATATCTTTTGATGCCCTTATAAAATTTTCTCTTATAAATAACATTTTTTAAAAAGACTTATTTATTTATGCATACAGTACTGGAGTACAAGCCAGAGGTGCAGGGGGTGAGAGGATTCACCAGAGACAGAGTGGGGAGCAGAACAGGCAGATGGACTGAAATACACTGCTGAGGGGTACAGTGGGTGGGTCAGGAGAGATCTGCCGCGCAATGTGGGTTACCTCCGGGATGGGGATTGAACACTGGTGCTGAAGTGGCTCTAGCTTCTCAGTGCTGTGCTTTAACCCATTGCACATTTCAGTTGTCTTTTAACTAGGCTAGTCAGTGAACTTTTTTTTTCATTAAGATTTGTTTTTATTTACACGTACAAGAACTGCGGTGTTGGCCAGAGGGTGGGGGGGGGTAGGAGGGCACACCAGGGGCTAAGCGGAAGCAGAACAGGTAGTGCAGAATTACACTATTGATGGGAACAGTGGGCAAAACAGGAGAGGTCTGCTGCTCTATGTGGTCACCTCCCTGGTCGGGGATCCAACTCGTGCAGTTGTGAACTAGTGAGTGAACTTTGACTGTGATTACTGATGTATTTGGATCTCAGTCTACCACAGTGCTCTTTTATTATTTATTCTGTTTCTCTTGCTGCCTTCTGCATTGATCTGTCATTCCACTTTTTCAGTAGTTCATTAACTGCATACTTTTATCATGTATACTCTTGGTAATTGTAGAAAAACATGATACTTTTTTAGAGTATACGTTAGATGAGCACTTTCACTCCACACTGGGTAATACAGAACCTAAAATTTTCTCTGCACAGATGGCACCTTTCTGATTATTGTTATTTATTAAGCCCTCTGAAAATTGTATTGTTTGTAAACTCTCCCTTTAGTTATGTATGTAGTTACTCTAAGCATTGTTTATTATTCCTTGCATTTCCACATTTCTAGCTGAAATTATTTCCCTTCAGCATAAGTAGCTCTGGTACTTCTTTCAGTACAAACCTATTGACACATTCTCTTCTTTTTTGTCTGCAAACACCCTTATTTCACTTCTTGACAATACTTTTGCATTTTTGCTGGAGGGCCTCCTTGGCGGCACAGAGCATTAAGTCTCAGCACTATGAAGCTGTCAGCAGCCACAGCAGCACAAGTTCCATCACTGGCCAGGGAGGTGACCCATATGGTGCAGCAGACACCTGCTGTTCCCCTCGGCAGTGTATCTCAGTAGATCCTCCTGTTATGCCCCCTACTCTGTCTCTGGTGGATCCTCTCAACCCCCACACCTCTTGCCAAAACCCAGCTCTTGTACCCATAAATAAATAAATTTTTAAAAAAGAAAAAAATAATTTTGCTAGATACAGAGTTTCAGGTGGATGTTTTCTTTCATACTTTAAATATATTGTTCTCATTTGTCATCTAGTTCTGTCGACCTGTCCTGTGTTAATTTTATTGTTTGAATATAATGTCTGTTTTCCTCTAGTTTCTTAAATTTTGTAGTTTGGTTTTAGCAGTATTAGAGCATAAAGTGACTAAGTGTCGCTTGCTTTCCTTATCCTGCTTAGTATTTGTAGAACTTCACTGCTTGAATTTTTTCATTTAATTTGGAAAGTTACCTCTTCAGCGGTGTGCACCTCCCGCATTCTTTGCTCCGTATATGGGCTCCCTGTATGGAGCTGTTGTCTTTGTTCCCTTGGACCTGTGTCTCACCTTTCCTACGTTCTGGTCTCTCTTTTCCCATGTGTGCTTAGTTTGGTTGTAGACGTGTGCCATGTTCCACTTGTGTGTCATGTTGGTTCTGAACTCCCGTTTCCTAATTTTAGTTGATTTTTGTTTGTTTTTGGTTCTAGGATTTCCATTTGACTCATTTTTATAGATTCCTGATCTTTGCTTTGAGTTCTTTTATTTTAGTGGCTGTACCTGACAATTCAAGTAGTCGAATCTCCTTGAGGCTGCTTCTGTTGTTTTATTTTTCTCTAGGTTTCCAGTCATCTGTTACTCTTTCCTGACATCCTGGTAATTTTTTGATTCAGTGATGGATATTACATTTTTTAAAAAAGGGATTCAGAACTATGTTATCTCCTCCAGAGAGAATTGCAGTGGCTTTGTTTGGCAGGTACAACACAGTAATCAAGTTGAAGCGATCTGTTTCTGCTTTGTGCAGCCCTCTCTTCAAGGCCCTTGGCTGGAGTCCGGCCATATTCTATCAAGACCCCTCTTCCTTGGCAAGTTCGGAACTCCAAACTTGGCTCACCAGAATTTCTGCTTAGATTTTTAACTCTACCATTAGCTTATTTCTGTTTGGTTTCTTAGTCCCTGCTTAGGCAGTTTAATAATTGACCAGTGCCTGCAGGGCAAACTGTATGAAGAATGTTAGGATCCCGTTTCTGTGGCATCTTGAAGGTGGAAAGTACTCCTAGCTCTCCAAGTTTTGTCTCCCCTGCAAGTGAGACTACTACAAAGTCTCACCTGCCGCCATGTGGGGCGTACTTGCTGTGCGATCCAAATCGGCACAGACTGGAGGAACCTGCAGAGTAAAATCACCTGGCTTCAGGGAACCTCTCTGTAATCTTCAATCTGGCCACGTTGATTGTTCTCTAATGTCTTCAGACCATGTTCTGTTTGCTTGCCCATGTTTTGAGTTATATAATTTTGGCATTTAATCCAACTTACATAGTTCTCAGAGGGGAGGTCAGTTTGATATCAGAAATCCAAGTGTACATGTTTCTCATCCTTGCACTTGAAAGCCTGTGGTCTGGCTCAAGGATCTTTCCCAGTCTTTTCTCCTTACAGATGTTTCACTCATCCTATGTTCATCCTAGACTTTTCTCACTATTTTTTTTTCTTCGTTCACAATATTCTCTATTTCCACCAAATTTTAATTGTTCTTCAGGCCATCACAATTCATACTTCTGATACCCAGCTATGTGAACCACAGGATTCCACCTCTGCTGCGAATTCACAGCACTTACTTACTGCTCACTGTAGTATTTCTTGATTTGTTCCAGAATTGCTTTTACCAGTTAAATGAGAGCAAAGGAGGGCTTTGTATTAAGCCCTTTGTACCCCGTTTGATTTGTGCATATCTTTTAGGTTAATGCTTCTGCTGGCAATGTAGAACCCACCCAAACACTAGAGATCACAGAGCAAGAAGTTCTGGAAAGAAAACAGGAAAATGTGAAGGCTATTCTGCAGGCTTACCGTTTTACAGGTATGCTTGTGTTTGACCTGTCAGCCTGGTTGTTTGTCTCCGGTGAATTAGTTTGCTACATGTGTTGTTAATGCTGAGTACTGATTTTGCCTTCCTCTTCATACACACACGAGTTGACATGATGCTTGTTGACATCTACAACCCTGTAAGATTGGCCTCTTTATGCAGAAGATTGGGTGGTAACTGGCTTAGACCACTTGTTTCAGCTATTTAATGTATGCAGGACCCTGTACTAAAATTGCCTTCATTGCTGGCTGGCTCTATGCTACTGATCAGATAATTTTAAACCCTCAGGTTTTTTCACCATTAAAATTGGGATTTATTCTCCGTATTGTTTGTCAGAAAAAAATTGTGGAAGGACTATCATAATTATTTGATACCCCAAAAAAGATGGGTAAATTGAAAATCTCAAGATCTTCCTCAAAAGTTTTTGATATTTTTTGCACCATTCTTTCATTGTTTTAACAACTCAAATGTGAAGTGAGCCAGAGCTAATGAGGACAGTCGGTGGTATTCATGGAACACACATTTGGCACATACTCTATGTACTTAGTTTGGGCTCAAGTGACTAGATACAGTGATGAATGAGAAACTGTTTTGCCTGATACCTGTTGAGAGCTCTCCTTTTGTTTGCTTCAGGGCTCAGTGGGAAGCTGACCAGTCGAGGAGTCTGTGTCTGTATTGACACTTCTTTTCAGGGAAACCTGCTGGGCTCCTATTTTGTGGACCTTGTCATACAGAAACCACTTCGGATCCATCGCCATTCAGTTCCCGTCTTTATTCCCTTAGAGGAGTTGTCAGCAAAATACTTACAGACAAATATTCAGCAGTTTCTGTTCAGTCTCTGTGAATACCTAAATGCTTACTCTGGAAGGAAGTACCAGGCAGATCGACTTCAGGTATGTTTGGGATCTTATCTGGCATATTAAGGGCCCCGGATAGTCTTGAAAGAAAAGGGGAGGAAAAGGGGAGACAAGCTTGCTTCTGTATTTTAAAATGTTTCATAACTCTTTGCCAGAGTTTGATCATTGTTCTATTAATGTTTGTGTTTTATTCACATTGCAAACTTAATTTTCCACCCCTGTTCCATCCCCTTTTAAAACCTCTGGATGATATTGAACCATGGATATTGGCTAAGGGATTATTCACTCCCGAATGGTGGTCCTCAGGCTTTTATACTTGAACATTTTTTTTTCACATGGTGGTAGCATACAGTTGCTTTTCCAATTCAGCAGAGACTTCTAAAGTACCTGAATGTGCTTGTTGAACCTTGAATAAGTATACCATAGAGGAATACTCTACATCTCGAGCTAAACTAAGACCTACCTTCTTAGATGGAACCGGAAATAGACAGGAAATGTATATGATTAAGAGTCACTTAGCATTTCCCCTTTTGTGCATCCGAAGCTCCTGTGGATAATGTGAATTCAGGCATGAATTCATGTAAAGGTTTTGTCTTTTTGATCCCCCTTGCCCCTAATAGAGTGACTTTGCAGCCTTTCTGGCTGGACCCTTGCAGAGAAACTCACTGTGCAACTTGCTGGCGTTTACTTACAAAGTGGACTTGAAGAGTCTGTCCTTCCCATTCTGTGCAAGATTGCTGTACAAGGACCTCACAGTAACCCTTCCAACTGATGTCAGCATTACGTATCAAGGTAAGAGGAAGGTTGCCTCAGTGGAGAAATTAGAACATGCTCTGGATTGTTCTGTGTGATCGAAGCAAGGTAAAATAGGTAGCCTGCAGTAATTGGACCTCTTGAGACCTTTCCTTCTCTACATTCACTGAGATAGTAAAGTACTACCTATTTTTCTTCTCTTTGTGGGTAGTAAACACAATTGTCCTACTTCTCCCTCCCTTTTTCCACTTACTGTTCTTTCAGCTTATGTTTTCATTGGAGATCTCTCAGAAGAGAGCTGTCTAATGAGACTGACTCATAGGGTTGCTTGCGGTAAAGAGCACCAGAAGACTCATTTCACTGTGAAACTAATAGATGTGACAAATCAGTATACACTTAGCTCTCTAGAGACTATTCTGTAAATGGGAATTTTCCAGGGCAGCTGAGACATTTTTTGTGATTTTCGTTTCAGTTAAGTGTACCATAATGATGTAACTGTGGGCATCGTCACAAGGCCAATGAGAATTTATATATATATATACACACACACACACATATAGGGTAAGATGTCTTTAGGAAGCAGATGCCATAGTTTTCATACCATAACTTTTAGATTTTTCTAGGCAGAGTATTAACAAATGCCCAGTGTGTTATATCAGTCTAATAAAGGTCAGCTTCTCTTAGAAACCCCCCAGAAATAGGTTCTAATATCTGGCTTCAGAATCCAGATTCTGATTCCCTTGGTTGCATTAAGTGAGATTGATAAGACTTTCTTTTTTTAGGGATGGATACATTACCTACCTCATGGGAAGAGCAGAGACTAGCCCATGAAAATCTGTTTTCTACACAACCCCTACATCAGGTGTTTACAGCATTTGCAAGAAAAGGAGAAAGGTTGGACATGAGCCTCATCTCCTGAAATCCTTCCGGTGGGAACCTATCAGGCGTGAGTCAATCAGTACCCCATACAGGTCAGTCCCAGCAGGAGAAAACACATCCTCTGTGGGTGCCAAGTGACACATGAGCCGTAAACACGTTTGGACAGTTCTTCGTTGATGGCTCACTATGTTAAAATGCTTAAGATCGATCTAGTCTTTTGACAGAGTGGTTTGATCATATGTTTTCATTAAGTCAGGTGTATGGGGCAGGGAAAGATGTTCAGTAGAGCATTCCTAGCTTGGATGGAAGCTGTACATAATTCTGTCTTTTTGCTTTTTGAGGACTATGAAATGGAAGTTTGTAGAGCAGGCTAGGTTTTTTTTATGTGGTGAATCCTGTAGTTAAGGGAAGCTTCGTAAAAATTATGTCAGAAAGTACTATCACCACAATAAGGTATGTGTGTGTCTTCTGACAGCTGTGACCACATGATCAAAAATTTGTTCATACCTCAGTTGTTGCAAAGGGGAGTTGACATGCTGCTGCCCTTCTGCCACTCTAGGTCAAAGCTGCACTTGTGTCTTCCCCACCCCCTAGTTGATGAATGCGCGGTCTCTCTTGCTGGCCGCAGGTTGCTAGGACTTCCTGTTGTTGGCCAGGGAGAGTGCATGTCAAGCCAGGTCACGTCCTGTTGCCCTCTGAGTTGGTTCCTTCTTAGGCCAGATGCCCATGAAGGTAGGCGCTCCAGCTCACCCTAGGAAGGGCACGGGAGTGGCCAGGCCTGTTTAGACCAACCTCTTGCCTTCTGGGTATGTGGTGAGGACCCGGTGGTGGGAGTTCGCAGAGCTCTTAATATACCTCTTATCAGAATTTTCACATTCAAGTTGATAAAGCTTTTAATAAAACAGTCTTATTCTTTACAATACCTGTAAATTCTCTTTTAAAGCAGTAGCAAAGGCGACTGTAGCAAGAGCTCAAAAGGCAAGGCAATATTGGAAGTTTTTTTTAACAGAGTTAAAAATATAAATGTAGAAGATCTGTTTATATATTTTTCTGTCAGAAATAGGTCCCCCTCCCCCCTCGTAAAAGGAAATATTGCACTTTCTGCTCTCGTGACAGGGTTCCAGAAGAACCTTTCAAGATTACCAGGACGAGGGCCATTTCACCTAACATCAAATGCTGCTTTGGGCCACAGCTGGCCCTCTGCCAAGCTCGTGTTAAGCAGAGACTCAAGGCAGCTGTCTCACTTCCAGGGCACTCCTGCTCACAGTGGCCATGGCCTCTCTGGGGGGACAGGGCAGAACTAAGACTCAAAGGTTCCGTTCCAGGGCTATGCCTACAACCCCTATACTCTGGGGAAGCTACAGGCATACTGAGGATAGTATGGCCTCCTCAGAGCTCACACAGAAATGAAGGCTTGAGGAGACTGTTACACCTAAAAGTCTAGATTGAGTGTGCACTTCAGCAGTTACTTGGTAATTTGTCCTCTCCCAAGGCCTTTCTTCAATTCCCAAAAGTAAATTCTCCCTTCTTGGTTGGACTGTCACTGGCTGAGAGGCCACTCAGGAGTTGTCTACCACCTGGTGGGGCAGTGTAACCGAGGATCCGTTAGGAAAGGCGGCTGGTTTATCACGCCCCTTCAAGAAAAAGGTCAGTAGCTCCCCCTTCCCTTTCACAAAGATGGGCCCTCGCCTCACGAAGCGGAAGCCATACTCTCGGAGAATGACTTGTGTTTCTTCTACAACCTGTCAGGAGAGAACAGAACAGATAACTGGGGTTAAGAGAGTGAGGCTAGACTGAGGGCACCAAGTGGTGCCCACACTGATCCACAGGCCTTTCCAGACCTCCCCAGGTGAGGGTCCCTTTCCTCCATGTACACGGGTGCGGGGCAGTCTAGGGCCTTCCTCTCCCCTGAGGATGCCAGTGTAGCAGCATTTTGCTTTGGCATCTTACGCCTGTCCGTTCCCTTTGTTGTTTCCCTCAGATCAAGATGGCAGTGAGGGAAATTGCTGTAAGAATAGTGTGTTAGAAAGTTCATACCAAGAGCAGGGTTTTCTAACTCAGAATTTAAACCTTCTCCTTCTGAGGCATCTCTGGCCCTAATCGCACAGCACTGCCAACTGCACATTTTGGGCTGGCAGAACCCACACTGTTCGGGCCTGCTCCCTGGGTCTGTTGGACGTACCTGAATGTTGCCCATGACCCCTGTGGACTCCATCCTGCTGGCCACGTTGACGGTATTGCCCCAGATGTCATAGTGCGGTTTCCGGGCTCCGATAACACCAGCCAGGACCCCTCCTTTGTTCATGCCTGAGGTAGAGAGGCATGTGACTTAGCACAGCCACATGCTAAACCTTGTCATGTCTTAGAAGCCAACTCCTTTGATTTGTCAACTGACCCCTACTGCAAGGCCCCTGGAACTATAGGGCACGTCACGTCTTCTCTTCATCCTGTCCTTTCCCGGTGCTTGGGACACATAGTGTACTCCAGATGGAAGCTGCCAATTTTTAACACCTACCTGGTAACTTCATTTTGAGTGACCTCAAAAGGAGTGAAACCCAGTGGGGGCGGGGGGAGGTAACATTAATGCCTAACAGGCTGGGACTGAGGTGAACAAAGCCCTGAGCAGGCACATAAGTTTCCCTAAGAAAGGTAGACCAGATTCCGAGGAAGCTTGTCGTTGCAGGCAGACACAGGGCTAGGGCCCGTTTCACCCTTGCGACCTTAGATCCACTCCAGCTCTGGGTAACCCTCAACCCCAGTGCCTCAGGTCTGTGAGCCACTAGTCCTGGCTGCCCTGTGACAAGGAAGTACATGGGGGGTTAGGCCGGCCTTGGGCCCTTACCGATGCGCAGCATGAAGTTGTTGAAGGACTGGTTGTTGATGTTGGTAAGCGTGTCCTTCATGGCCAGTGCGAAGTCAGCCAGGTCAGCCAGGTGCTGCCAGCGCTCCTTGTCTGACTTCTCCTCCTGTGCCGAGAGCAGAAGCTTCAGGAACTGTTCTGACCCGTAACAGCAGCCTGCTTGCCTCCCTTCGTCATGTGAGAGGCGGTTCAACTCCCTGTGCTTAAGTATGAAGCATGAAGCCTCATTCTCGGCTTCTTCACACAGGGGAACCTGAGCGCTTGCTCCAGCTTGTCCTGACTTGGTGCACGGGCCTCTTGGTGGCTGCCAGTCCAGCCACTCCCTGTCTGCCATGGAGCTGGTCACAAGTCACTTCATCATCCCATTGTGCGACCTGCACTTTACAGTTGGGATAACTGTCCTTATTTTGATTTAGCTAGATGCCATCTAGACAGTGTTTAACTTCACTTGCAAACAGTCTTGGGGACCATGGTCCCCAAAGCTCACTTCTGGTAGCTAAGCAGATCTGGCTCCTTCGGTGTGAACAGGCTGATCACAGCAGTGAGCTTTGAAACACCGCCCACCCCGTTTGCCTGACATGACCACTTTCCAACCCAGCTGTCAGTGTTACACAGTTTCTGTTCCTCAGTTCTTAAAACAGGAGGCGTGTGACCAACCAGACAGTGGGTCTCCCAGCCGCAGGCGCAGGCTGCGGTCATCCTGCGCTGTGGGCCAGTCGGGGTGTGGATTGGCCCGCTGTTTCTCCTCTGAAAGCCCAACTTTGTTTGCTGGAGGTAGTGGTTGTCGCCCCCTCCTGCACAGTCATAACTTGTTTCCCGGGGTAGCAGCCCCTTGCACTAGCCTTAAGGGGATTGAGCTACCTTGCTGGAGCTGGTAAAGCCATTGGTGTTGACATCTGGGGTGACTCCAGAGGCCGCCATGTAGGTGCTGCCGATGGTTTTGATCTTGGTGATTACTCGGAATTTGGGGTTGTCCAGGAGCTGAGAGCAGTGTTAGGAGGAGAGCTGTCAGTGGGGCCAGGGGTGAATGTGCATGAGCCACTAAGTAACAGATGTGGCTGTTTACATTGACCGCGTAAGACATCCCAAAGGTGCTCTCCTATAGAAGCTTTATTCTACAGTTGTGTGTTCCTGGATAACTACCTGCCTTGGAGACTCGATTACTGTAACCTTAAGGTTGGGGTAAAACTGCCAACCCCCAGGGCAGTTGCATGAAAGCACTTTCAAGGTTTTCCTGAATTGGAGGATATCAGAATCAGAGGGGCTAAAGGTACGTTTGCGGCCAGTCCTCATTCTAAGAACTCACAGGTGATTTTCCACCTTTTATCTTACACTTCCACCTGGGGACAGGCGGAGAGCAGTGACCGTCAGGTGTGGTAACCCCACCTTCCCTTTGGCTTCTATAACCTGTTACAAGGTGCGACCTAGGATGAGCTGGTACTGTGGCAGGGTGGGGGTGGGGACGGGAGGATGACTTGGCACTCACAGAGTCAAAATCCGAGATGATCTCATTGAGGAAGCGCAGACACTCAATGCCACCATTGTTGATACTCTCCTCCGTGTAGAAGTCAGCGAAGTTGGGCAGGGAGGCGAACATGACTCCGATCTCATCATAAGACTGGCTGTACAGCTCCTGGAGAGAGGCAGGCCCTGTGCTCATGGCAAGTGAATGAGCACGTGCTGGGGAAATGCGTGTCCCCACCTGCCTTGTGGCCACCCCCTTCCAGATTACCTCAGTCCGGAATTTTTAGAGCAGCTCATCACAACTTTGAAGAAATACAAAAAGAACGTTTCTAGTCTCCTGAGTGCCCAGCTGTAAGAAGGGTAGAGTGGCACTGGGGAGCAAGGTGTAGGGCCATTCAGCTTGAGACCACAGTTAACAGAAAGGCCGCATCCTCTGAGGTGGGGCCTTGCAGAGATACTCAGGGCAGTGCCCTTTACCAAAAGCCTAAAGTCTTTTCTGCTTATATTACAGTTACTGGTCAGCACCCAAAGCCATTCCCTGAGAAGGCTGTGTCCAGCAAGAGAGAAGCAGCCACGTGGTTTCATGACTCTGGGCCCCAGCATGAAGCTACTCCTCACCTCATCTCTCTTCTTGGACCCCAGGAAATGGCGGGCCACGTGCTCAGGCAGCATGTTGGTGACCAAGGCCTCGTTCCAGCGTCGCATTTCATAGACACGCTCCTTCTGGTCATGGACCTCAATTTTCCACAAGAACAGTGTCCTTGCCAGTTTTTCAACCTATAGACACAGAGACAGGCAAGGTGTGTGTTCTAATCTGGCCGTTTGCTGGAAAGATGAAAAGTGGGAACTTGATGTGGGAAAATGAAGATGGATCAATGGCAGGACTTGCGACTAATCAGGAAGGAGTCTCAGTTTCCGGCAGCTTCATTTGGCAAGCAGCTTGGAGAGGCTGTACTTCCCCTGGAAGGCCACTTGGTGGCGCTGGGGCTAACCAGGCCGGGGCCAGTGAGGTCCGTGTAAGAACACCTCCTCCTCCGCGCCCCAAATCTTCAGCTCCCTCCCCTTTGCCTTCTGGCTCTGGGTGAAAGTCCAGGAGCCACTAGACTGGGGAAAGGATTTCATCCAGGCTGCGGTGTCCTAACCCCATGTGTGCTTCCTGCAACATCGTGGAGGGGTCAGGAGAGCTAAGTAACAACAGTTTTCCTTGAATTACTGAGGAGGGAACCAGACAACAGGTAGTGGCGGTTTGCCCAGTGCCACATGCAGTGTTCAGTGAAGGGAGTGTTCTCAGGAATTCGAGATTTTAGACCCACGACTGCTGCACATGAGCCCCTGGTAGGTTGTAAGCAGGCGGGCGCGTGCACGGCTACTCACGTGGCGGGCGAAGTAGTAGAAGCTCAGCATCATGATGCAGATCATCACTGTCATCGAGTACTTGGAAGGCACCAGGGGCAGCCTGCGCGGCAGGGACAGTTCGGCTGCGTGAGCGCCCACACTACCCTTGGGGGGCCCATCCCCGGGGCTGTAGGCTTTCTAACGCCTAGCACCTTGGCGTCGGGCCCGGGCTCCCGGCTCAAGGGCAGCCTGCTTGCGCTTGGACTCCACATCAGAGCTGCTCCCTAGAGTCACCTGCCTCACCTGGCTGACCACAGAAGAGGTGACTGGCCCAGGGCTCCCGTCCCCTGTTCTGCGTGGAGCTGTGAGTACCTCCTCGCAGACAGTCGCTGTGTGACCGGACCACAGCTCTCTGCCCACTTACTGCCGATACCATGGGCGGGGGGGGGGTGGGGGTGGGGCTATTAAAAACAACATGACTGAACATTCTTGGACACGTGTGTGAATTTCTCTAGGTATGCAGAGTAGAATTGCTGGGTCACAGATCAATTTTCAACTTTACTAAATGATGGCAAATATTTTTCAAAAAGGGAGCTACCCCAGATTGCTGTTGGCGCTCTGACGGCTTGCTTTCACTAGCAGCCATGTAGTCTGTTCTCTTGTAGGGGCCTGTTCCAGTCTTCCACTCGTACATCTTTGGTTAGTTAACTATCCAGTCACTGAATCATAAAATTCTAACTTAAGTGCTACCAGGGACCTTGGGAAACTTCTAGTCCAATAGCCTCTTCAAGAGGAAACTTGGAATCTGGCTTGCAGGCCGCGCGGGGCAGCATGAGACTCCTGTTTTGTACCCCGCGCCACATTCTTGTCCTACCAGCAGCTAAAGGCAGTTGGCATCCATTTGGCTGCCTTCTCTCAGCATTCATCCCACCCCTTACTCGCTACCTCAGAAGCCACACTGCTGCTCTGCAGCCTTCACTGACAGGCCAGGCTGCACGGCCAGGTCCAGACTGACATCAGTATTTGGCCGCTTCCACCTCCAGTACCAACAGGCACTGGAGCATCCACATCATGGGCTTTGGGCAGTGAAGGTCATGGGGCTCTGGCCTTTCGCCTAGAGGGTGCAGCCAGCACAGACCCGGAGGGAAAGTGGTCCCCTTACCTGTCGGTGCTGTTGAGCCCGGGGCTGGAAAGTATCTGCATCTTCTCTAAGGCGACCACAGGAAAGCTGTTGGGCACATAATGCAACACTCAGGCCCCGTGCCAGCACAGAGGCTGGTGCCAGCAGACCCTGATGTAGCCCGCTCTTCCACGCGTCAAGAACGGGAAGTGGTGCCACCTGTGTCCCATATACACCTTTGGTGAGTGAGACCTAGAGGCTGACACCACTGGCGTGCAGGCCTGTGACCTCTGAAACGGGGACCTGCAGGTGGCAGGAAGGAGACAACAAGTTCCTCCCCCAGGCTTCCTCTTACTCATGTTCCTGAAAACGCTTGTGGTCGTATTCGTCGAAGATGGGGCGCCAGGCGTAGATGTTGATGACGGCCACGGCCCCGGAGACCAGCAGCATGAGTGTGAGCTTCACCATGTGGCTGACCTGCACCAGCATGATGGTGGCGATGAGGGACAGCACAGCGACGTAGCTGTAATACTTGGGGTTCTCCACGCAGCCATCCTCGCTCTCCATCACCACGGTGACGTTGCTGGGCCCCGTGTAGTACTGGAGACAGGACAGCTGCAGGCCAGGACACAGGGTGCAAGCGGACGCTGCTTAGGCAGGACTGTCGGCACAGTGGGCACGCCGCTGCCCCTCCCACGGGCCCTCGGACCCGGGAGGAAGCCGGGAACGCTGACCAAGGCGCAAACGTCAGCGGCACCCGCTAAGCTTCCCATCCCCTCCAGTGCCTGGGGTTGAGTGTGTGCAGTGTTGACACCACGGTGGCAGAGGCGGGCCGCCCCCGGGCCTGCGGTTACCCAGCAGCAAGGCCGGACCAGGAGTTCAGACCCAAACCCCACGTGCCCTGGCCCAACTCCCTCTGCTGCGCCCCCGCTCCGCTGCAGCGGCAGACAGTCTCGGTCAGGCACCTGCATTTCTGGAGTCCGGTGACCGGTCCCACTGCTGGACAGATGTAGCCCGTGGAAAATGCTGCCAGAAACTGAGTCACCCAGTGGGACTTGTCTGGCTCAAGGGACGCTCTCGCTGTGTCACTGCAGCACGTGAAAAGTACTCACATCTCCCTAGTTTCCCACCTTCACCAGTGCTGTCCCACACGGTGTTAACAGTGGCCCCGGGCCTGGATGCCAGGCACCAGCTGTGTCCTGGCGTGGGAGGAGCCTGAGGCTTTTCCCTGCGCTGTGGGCACTGCACGGCTCAGGGCCTGGCGCTCCCACTCACTCCAGCTGGGCCCAGCAGAAGCCCCAGGACTTGCGCCTGCACTGCTGCCAGAGTGCGTCTCCACTGAGCGGTTTCCTGTGCTTTTTGTTAGAGTAAGTCACGTAACATATTGAAAACAGCGTCCACTCTCAGAGCACGCTGAGAGCGCTACCAAGATGAGAGGGAGCTGTGTGACTGGACAACAGCACAGTGCCCAGTAAACATCTAGCAGCTGGGAGTCAACAGACCAGGGCTGCCGGCTGCAGTCCCTGCTCCCCAAGAAAGCATCGTTCTCTGCTGAGCGGCAGGGACTCACCATGTCCACGGCATTCGCCATGACCAGGATGAAGATGGCCAACATGGCCCAGGTGTTCCTGGCCCAGCGGGTCCGGTCAATCCAAGCTGAGAAGGCCACGAGCTTCTTAGGAAAGGCCTGCGGAAGTGAGTTCCAAGTCAGGACCTCCTGACAGCCCCTTCTGCAGACCAAACCCGACTGGCTGCGCCCCTGCTCCGGGCCCAGGAAGCGGCCCTCGGCGTGTGAGAAGGGAGCGGCAAGGACCGGCTGTCTGGGTCCTGGAAGTGTTGGTGAACACTGGCTTCCCTTCCATGGCACCCCTTCCAGAGCGCAGAGACCAGCCCCCAGGAACCCACACCCCACCTCTGAGTGGTGAGTTCAGGTTAGGGGAGAGTATTCTAGCTGGCTACTGTTTCCCCGGGTCAGTTCCTCCTGAGTCACCTGCAGCTCAATTTTCCTCAAACACTTTCTCACCATTCCGATCAAAAGCTCTGCACAGCACCCCGGTGCTTCTAGAGGGAGGTCTTGGTGCTTCTGACGGGCTCCAAGCTTGGTCCTTCACCATCAGGCCCCGGGAGACTGCCAGGGCCCCACTTACCTGGACCCTGGCTCTGACCCACGTGTATGCCTGCACCAGAGTCCAGAGTGGGGCTGAGCTGGGAGTGTTGGGGATGGGATGGAGGCCGGCGCGGCCTACTGGTAAGGATTTCACAGGCAGCATAACGACCAAGACACTTTCACAGGGCACAGTGCCCACTTCCAAAGGGCTTTGGAGCCAAAAGTTCAACTGCCTCTTACCCGGGGAAAGATGGCAGCCAGCGAGCAGATTGTCAGGATCAGCAGCAGAACCTCCCCCACCACAAAGGTCACGTAGTTTGTCATTAGCCTGTAACAGAAAGAAGGCATTGGGGTGGGGCGGGGGGGCGGCACCCCAGGGCGTAGTGTGTCTCGGAGACAGGCTAGGAGAGTAAAGGAATCAGCGGGCACAAGCCTGTTCCCGCAGGGGGACCACCCACCACCCAGGCGAGAGGTCCTGGCCTGCCGCCTGCTGGGTCAGAGCCCAGGAACAGTGACCAGGAAGTGGTCACCACGTGCACGAAGCACAATCTGTCTGGTCTGCTGCTCCTAGCACGCAGGTCCACAAGAGGGCTTTCCTTGTGCTGCGAACACGGCTCTGTCCCAGACCTGCGCGTGGGCACCAAGTGGACAGGGTGCTGGTAGTGGTGCAGTGAATCTGCGCCTCAGTCAGGGTGCGGCTGGGCAGGCTTCACTTTACAGATGAGGCAACAGCCCTTCAGCAAGTAGGAGGAAGCCGGGTCCAGAGCCTCGGACTGGTGGCTGGGCCACGGCTCTTGACAGTTTCCCAAGCTAACCGGAGCAGGACGTCATACCCCTTCCTTCTGATGGGAGTCCCAAAGCAGGAGTCAGCTGCTGCAGAGCTTTGGGGCACAGATGGGCCTCGGCAGCTGGCCAAGAGCCCACGTCACCCCAGCAGGCTGCTGCTGAAGTCTGGCCTCCCAGTCCTCGAGTCACTCTGTCTCAAGAGCCACAAAAGGAAGCCAGGCCGACCTGGGGGACCAGGGTTGGGCTCCATCCACTGTCTCCGAGAACTGCCGAGGCCCACCCACCTGGCCAAGGCCTCCATGCCCCTGCACCCCCAGCCCCGGGGCGCCGCCCACTCTGATGTTCAGACTATTCTGGAGCCCACGAGGGCGAAGGGCGGGCTCCTGACACGGTCCGGGCATTGCCGAGGCCTGTTCCCCAGTGGGCGGCCAAGAACAGAGCCAAGACTGCCCGGCCTGGGGGGCTCACGGCCTCACCCTCCCGGGCTCCTGGGTCCCTACACGACGCTCCCTCACCAGGGGTCGATGAGCATCTCCACCAGGGCTGTGCACAGCAGCACAACGCAGGAGCAGCTGAAGGCGGCCCCGCTCTGCTTTTCCTTCTCCACCGAGTAGCGGGTTTCCATCTCGGGGTCCATGAACCGCATGGAGAGAAGGAAGGTGTTCCTCTTCTTCACTCTGCAGTGGGAACCAGCCCGAGAAACTTAAATGCCCCACCCGTCTGGCCTGTCAGTGAGGGGCCACACTTGAGATGGCGACTTCCAGAGCCCCGGGAGCCCGGAGAGCCTGTGTCCGCGGCCACTTACACCTGGGCGGACTCGCGCTCCAGCAGGGCCTCGTTGAGCAGCTGGTTGAGCTCGTGCTCGTCCTCGGAGGCGTCCACCACGCGGTCGGCCAGGTCCTGCAGGCGCAGCCTCCGGCGAGGGTTTGGGAAGGAGGGGTTGTCCGCCTGTTGGCCGGCGGGGGCGTGAGTTGGAGGACAGCATGGTGGGGGTGGCAGTCAGCCGGAGAGCTCACAGCAGGGCTTCCTGACCCAAACACAAACTCCGGGAAGAGGCCGCCCAGTGCCTGCACAGGCTCCCTGCCGCTTGGCGCTGGACCCAGGCCACCTTCATTCCCAGCCCCCCGGCATTCCGGGTCCCAGGTCCTGTGGGGTCCTCTGCCGTGATTGCCCGCCAGTGGCTCCCGAGGGGGAGCTCTGGAGGTGGAAGAGCACTGCTGGGTGCTTGGGCCTGGCACATCCTGCCGTGAGGAGGGGGTGTCATACAGCTGGCCCCCCCACTCCTAGGGCTGAAGGAAGCTCTTGAAGGAGCTCTCACCTGCTTTGTGGGGAGGAAGACCTGAGGGCAAATGTAGTGGAGGTGTGGGGTGGGGCGCCCACCCCTTTTATCCTAGTTACAAAGCACCAGCCCCCAGAAAATAATCACCAGACAGCGATTCTGCAGCATCGCCAGGACAGGACCTGGGCCGGGGCGCTTGGGCTGTCTGCTGGGTTCAGAGCACATCAGGGCTAAAGCAAGACGCCCTGGCTCAGCCCCTACGCACCCCTGGGTGACGCTCTGCCCCCGTGTAATGGACCTTCTCCCGCAGCCCCGTTTTTCTTGGTCAAACGATGCGGATGGTCTCTGCTAACACCAAGACTCTGTCCCTGAAGTACACCCTGGAGCAGCGTGGCCTCAGCCATGGTCGGCTAGGAACAGTCGCAGGCCTGCTAAAGCCCTGCCTTCTTAGTGACTGACGTCAAGTCTGATTTATTTCCACATTCCATTAAGAAAGTCACCATAGGGAAAAGTCACCAAACGTGCTCGAGATAAACCTAATTAACTTGAAACCCTGTTACCTTCTGGAGAGTTCTCGAGCGCCTGAGCTAAGGACATCTGGGTGCCTCTCCTGCCTCCCTCACACAGCGCCCGCTGCCAAACGAGGTGGCGACCCCCGCCCCCAAGGCATTCGCCTTTGTCAGGAACATTCTCAGGAGGCTGTAGTTATGTCAGGTCCTGGGATGGGCTGTCCTCTGAGGGGAAGCATGCTAA
>NW_004567121.1:28406139-28407357 GCF_000260355.1 Condylura cristata | reverse complement strand
CGGCGGGGGCTGCACTGGGCAGCAGAAGTCCTGCGCCCAGCCGACTGGCCTCGGCTCATCACGAGGTGGGAGCCCGGGCTGCTCTGAACTCTGGTGAAGGGGAGAGGCCAGGCCGCAGCGGCTGCGGCCACGCTCTGGCCACGGAGGCAGGCGCCCCACGGAGGGCGTTCCCGGGTGGGCGGCCCCGCCCCAGTGCCCACACACGCCCACTCACTCACCCAGGAATGCCGCCGGCCTCCATCTTGTTGGCCACCGTGACGTCGGTGGACCACACGTCATACTGCCAGCGCTTCTGGCCCAGGACGCCCCCCAGCACCGTGCCCGTGTGCACCCCCACACGCATGTCCACCCCGGTCTTCGTCTTCTCCCGCACGTACCTGCCACGTGCACATGGAAAGGGGGGGTCGGAGCACGGCCACGCAGGCGGCAGCCTCCCCCCAGGGGCGCCCCACTTACGAGATGGCCTCCACCATGGCCAGCCCCATGAGGATGGAGCAGACGGCGTGGTCCTCCCGGTAGTCGGGCAGGCCGCAGATGCAGTAGTAACAGTCGCCCAGGATCTTGATCCGCAGCTGGTGGTATTTCTGAAAGGGCAGGGCAGGGCCTGGGTCCCCGGCACGGCAGGGGCGCACAGGCGGGAGGAACGGCCGGGGCCCCCAGGCTGGCAGGCGGACACGGCGGGCACTTACTTGTGCCAGCTTGTCGAAGCGGGCAAAGAGCTCGTTGAGCAGCTTCACGAGCTCCTGGGCGCTGCAGGTGGAGGACAGCTGGGTGAAGCCCACGATGTCGGCAAAGAGGATGCTGGGGGGGCACAGGCCTGGGTGAGGCGCCAGCTCCCGGCCCCGGCAGCCGGATGGGGGTGACAGTCCTCGCTCACGCCCCAGCGCAAGGACACCCAGCTCTTCCCGGGAAGCGGCTGCCCGCGCCCACCCCCGCGAGGGCGCGTCCTAGCCCTGCTGCCCGGCAGCGAGGCTGCTTCCAACGGCTGAGGCTCAGGCCTGGCTGGTGGCCGGTCCCGGGGAGACTCTGGAAGCCCAGCGGCTCGCACGGGCCGCACCTGACATTCTCGTGGCGATACATGTACATGGTGTTGAACTGCTGCTGGTCCTTCTGGCTCTCGTCCTTCTTCATGTCCTTTAACATCTCGTCGGCCACGTGCTTGGGCAGGATGGAAAGCATGAGGTTCTCCTGTGAGGGGGCACAGGGTTAGTGGGGAGG
>NW_004567121.1:28403985-28405664 GCF_000260355.1 Condylura cristata | reverse complement strand
GCTGGGGGCCTGGGCACAGAGGTGTGGCCAGCGGCTGTGGTCAGCGGGCCTGAGGCAGAGAACCCACCTCACCCCCTGCTTTGGACACAGCTGCTCTGGAGCAGGAGAACTGAGGTGCACAGGGTCACCTCCCCCTTGGGTGGGGCAGCCAAGTGGCCCCCAAGGGCTGAGTGTCCATCAGGCCCCCTCCCCCAACCCTGAAAGCTGCACAGAGGGTCCCTGTCGCCTCAGTCTCCACGGGAAACCCTCTTCCTTGCAGTGAATCAGGGAGGCACAGCCCCCTGCCCAGCGCGCAGGGCTCCAGCCTGAAGCGCTTCAGCGGTGGCTGCTAATAGTCTCCCATTTCCACAGCTAAGAACCTCGCGAATGGCATCATTACAGCTGAGGAATGAGAAGCCAAAATAACCCCAGTGCGCCGGCTCTGGCTCCGCAGGAGCCGAGGAAGCAGCAACCAGGTCCCCGGGGGCCGCGCCCTGGCAGGCCGAGAGCAAGGGACTCGGGGACCTTCGGCTTGGCTCACCTCCACCCAGTGTGCGGGAGGCCCAGCCCAGGTGTGTGTCAGCTGAGGAACGGGAGCCTCTGGGAGGGTTTTCAGAAAGCACCAGCTGCAGGGGGTGCCGGTGCGGTGTGGCTGGGGCTGGGAGGCGGGAGGGCCCCGGGCCCAGGGAAGCAACAGTGAGCGCTGGGCGGAAGCCCAGGGGGCCCCAGCACACCCTCACTGCTGGCTGGGCCCAGGGGCCGTGTCAGCCTGGCAGGGCTGGGAGGGAGGTGGCTGGGCTCAGAGCCCAGCCCAGCGTCCAGCTGCTGCGTGACACCAGGCCACAGCACATGTCCCTGGGCCGTGTCACAGGTCCAACACGCAGGGACCGGTCACAGGCCTGCACACAGCGAGCGCTCGCCACACTGGCTCGCCTTGGGCCCCTTGGTGCAAAGCTACTCAGGAGTCCTGAGCGGCGAGGCCTGCACTCCCTCGGGCTTCTAGGCCGTGTCCACGGGAAAGCCCAGGTCAGCAGAAAATCCTTTGCCACGCCGTCAGCCCTAGAAGCTCCACCTAGTCTAGGAGGACTGAAAAAAGGGGGTCCCCGGGGAACTCCCTCCTGTACCGGTTCAGCCCGCTCGCTGGTGCGAGCGAGCCGGGTGCGTGTGGGCAGGCGGCCGCTGCGGAAGGGGCCTGCGAGCCACCCAGCTGGGGGTCCCTGCTGTGCCACTCCTGCCTCCTGTCCGCTCAGCCCTCAGAGTCGCCCAAAAAGCCTCTCCGGGCTCCCCGAGAACCTTGGGGCATCGGAGTCCAGTCCAGCCCGGGAAGCGCTCCAAGCCCACCAGGCCTCCCCTCGAGGCCGCGGCCGCGGCCACAGCAGCAGAGCCCGAAGCCAGCACTCAGGTGCCCCCGGCACCCCCCGCCCCACCACTAGGTCTGGGGTGCGGGCGGGAACGTTCACATTAGTCATTCCATGATTCTGTCACTCTTTTCAGGAGCACAGAGTTGTTATGAAAGCAGAAAATCACTAAACGTCAAGCCTGAAGAACAATCAGAAAGCAGCCCTGGCCACCAACTGCCCTGTGTGGTTTTCGGGAACCAGAGCCAACCGCCAAGGGCCAGGCCGGCCGCGTCGCGGTAGGTCACTCTGGTAAAACGGGCTCGAAAGCAGCAGCCGCAGAGAAGAAAGGGCAGACGGAGC
>NW_004567121.1:28400703-28402600 GCF_000260355.1 Condylura cristata | reverse complement strand
TAAGAGCGGGACCCAAACAGCACCCCGTGGCAAGGACACGGGGCGACGTGGACCTGGGGCACCTGGCCACGGGAGGGCAGGTCAGCTGGGGAATGGCACAGCGACAAATGCTAGTTTTAGACAGCGATACAGGTGTGAGGCTGCAGCTGCTGCTCCCTTAAAATACTTTTTAAACTGGGGGCCCTCCCTGGTGGCCAGCGGGTTAAAGCACAGCCCTGAGAATCCAAAGCCGCCTCCACATGAGTTCGATCCCCGCCTGCCCCGGAGGTGACCACATGGCGTGGCAGACCTCTCCTCACCGCCCGCTGCTCCCCTCAGCAGTGTATTTCGTCCATCTGCCTGTTCTGCTCCCCGCTCTGTCCCTGGTGAAGCCTCTCGCCACTCCTGAGCCTCTGGCCTGTACCCCAGTTCTGTATGCACAAATAAATCTTTTTTAAAAAAATACTTTTTAAACTGGAAAAACACACGCTTCCTGCTGCCTCCAGCTCTGACCCCGACCCCGACGGCCCAGGTGTCACGACAGCAGTTTTCTTAGAACGGCAAAGTCCCTGGAAGGCTGCGGCCTGCTTCCATGCCCAAGCCTGCGCGGACCGGACCTGAGAAAGGGGGCTCGCTGCCCCGAAGCAAAATGGGAGGGGCCGGGGACCCTCGGACGGGCGGGGACAGCCCTTGGCCGGGGACCGGGCAGGCTTTTCACAGTGCTCTGGTCACCATCAGCCACTGTCCACGAATGTGAAAGAACAAGAAGTGACCTCAGCTGAGGACCTGGGGGTGGAAAAGCAGAAAAGTGGACCTGCGAAGCCAGGGGCTAGCCAGCACGGACGTTCGGCCCCAGGTGGACATGACAACACGCCTCTGGAAACGCAACAGAGACGCAGGTCGAAGGCTCGCCAGCCGGCCAGCTGCTTGCTCCACACACAGCTGCTTGCTCCACACACCCCCCGGGGGGCCACAGAGGGGGCTGACCGTGCTGGCCAGGGCCTGGCCTGGAGGCCTGACAGCCAGAGCCTTTCTTACACATTTCTCCTTAACCCTTTATTGGCTGCTTGGTCCTGTCATTTGCAAAGCTGAAGATCGGGCAGCCGGCTTTCCAGAGCCTTGTTCTGCGTCCCAGGTCACAGTCGGCAGCGCGAGGCCCTCTGTCACCCTGGGGCCTGTCCTTGTGCAGGGGTCCTGCACGGGACTGTGCTTTTTGAGGTGTCCTCTGTGCCCGAGTTCTGGCAAGTGGATGCTGCACACTTACAGTAGGAATTTTTTTTTAGACTTATGCACACAGAACTGGGGTACAGGCCAGAGGCACAGGGACAGTGAGCAGATTGTCCAGAGACAACATAGGGAGCGGAACAGGCAGATGACGAAGCCCACTGCTGAGGGGAGCAGCGGGCGGGCCGGGAGAGGGCTGCCGCCCCGGGTGGTCACCTCCGGGGCAGGCGGGGATCTACTCGCACTGAAGAGGCCTCGGCCCCTTGAGTGCTGTGCTCCAGCCCGCTGGGCCAGCAGGGAGGGCCCCAGCAGGGCTTGCAGTGGCAGGGTGGAGGTTTCCAGAAAACTAGGCTGCAAGAAAACGACATTCCCTCGCCTTGAAGCTACTTTTAGAGTCTGGGACCTGGACCAAACGGAGCACCGTCGGTGGCTGAGGAGACAGCTGTGATGGCGGTGATGAGTAGCTGCCAAGGAGGCACAGCAGGTCCGAACTTCAGCAGCTTGTGACAGGGGCAGCTGCATCCCCGGAGGCTTTAGGGGGTGAAGCAAAGGTCACGGACCTGGGTCTGGGCTGCTAAGGCCCCTGTGCCCGGGGCCAGCACTGTGCCCCTTGGGTGGCTCCTTCTCTGGGAAGCAGGTGATCCTCCGGCCTGCTTCCCTGTTCAAAATGGGAATTCTTCCGGAAGAAAAACTT
>NW_004567121.1:28393663-28399253 GCF_000260355.1 Condylura cristata | reverse complement strand
TCTGCCCTCGTCCCTGGGAAGACCGGCCACAGTGGCCCAGGTCGGTGCTTGGTCCCCTGGCCGGGACCTCCTCCCCTCGACACAGATCCCATCTGAAATGCTCGGGTGGGCTGTGAGCCCACGGCCCGGGCAGCCCTCAGCCTGGCCCCTACCAGGTTCTGGCAGACCCGACTGAGCCCAGCCCCTCCCTGGGCTGCTGCACCAGGCCCCGCCCGGTGCCGCTCAGGCCGGCGACGGCAAGATCAGCGCTGCTCCCGCGGGCCCGAGTTGTTACAGCCGACGCTCTGATGAGGCTTTCAGGAGTTAATTACAGCAAGGAGGCCAGCGGGGATTTGGATAAATGAGCGAGGCTGACGAGAGCTAAGTTTCTTCAGCCCCTCGTAAAAGGGGCAGCGAGAGGGAGAGACAGGTGGGGCGGGCGCGGCGGGGCCAGGCTGTGTCCTCAGACGCAAGGTGTGTGCCACCCTGCACCGGTCACACCCCCGTGCTTGGCAGACGTGTTGGGGGGCGGCCAGGCAACCCCCACGCAGACCAGGGCCCACGAGTGCAACCCCATCGTAGACACAAGGTGCGGACTGCGGCCAGTGAGGAACGTCACTGGGCGTTAGCGTCCCCGGGCCGAAAGCCCGCAGGGCCAGAGGCACCGGAGTCCAGAGCCGGGCTTGGGCGGCCACAAAGCCACGTGTGGAGGGCTGGTGCCACGGGGCGGGAGGGCGCCACCGCTCTCGGCCCAAGGCTGTGTCACTCAAAATCCAGCGAATCTCGAAAAACAAGACCCTCCAGGGTGACAACAGGCCCCGCCCGGGAGCCCGCGTCTCCCAGCTGACAGGCTCCAAGAGGGAAGGGGGGTCCCACTTGCGCTCCGCGCTGGGGGAACCAGACTAACAAGTCACCACCAGGTGATGTCACGCAGCGAACCCCGCGGCCGGCGCAGCCCAGCTAGAGGGGCACACCCGGCAGGCGGGGCCTGCGGCCGCTCGCCTAGACGCCGGGCAGTCAGAGGCAGGCGCTCTGAAGGGACTGCAGCCCCAGGAGACGCCGCGTGAGCAGCTGGAGCCCGTACCACGCATCTGCTCCTGGGGGCCTGGCGAGGTAACGAGCTGTCAGCCAGGAGACGCGCCCCCAGGGGCGAGGCACCGCCCTGGAGGACAGAAGCTGCTGTGGCCACTCGCTGCCCGGTCACCTGCCGCAGCCCTGGCCACACACAGCTCCCGGGCACGTGAAATGTGACTGGTGCAACCGAGAACTGGTTTAAGTTAACTGTTAGTGGATTTCAAGACAACAGTCACGGCCGCTCCCCTACCGGACAGCTCAACCCTACACAGGGCGGCACCGAAGCACAGTGATGCCCGCCCGGGGCCAGCGAGCAGCCGGGCACTGCCCCGAGGCTGAGCCCGCGTCTGCCCCAAGCACAGGTGGCTGCTTCCAGCCTCGACTCAGGCAGCGCGGGCTGGCCCGCTGAAGGCCCCCGCAAGTCAATCCAGTAAATTCTGCGCCGGTCACGGCCTGATGGGGCTGGCTTCCTTCCCTTCCAAAGAAGGCTCGCCATGCCTTCCCCAAATGTGGGCACCTTCCCCCGCTCCCTACCCCACAGCCACCCCAGCCCGGCCCCACACCAGCGTCTGGGCAGAGAATGGCCCTCCAACGAGGACTGGCAGCCTGGCTCCGCCCCGCGCCCACCAGCCCCCCGCCCCTCCTCACAGACCCCACGCTTCTCCCCACATCATTGCCAGCTCCCCTCCCTTTTCTTGAAAGGCCACGCAAGAATCCACGTCTGTCACGTTCTTCAATTCTGGCCACGTTTCTGGGTCTCCCGGGGCGCCCACGGCCCTTTGCCTGTGCCCCCTGCCTTGTTCTTGCTCCACAGGCTCACGGGACTGTATCTGACCCACCCGATCCGCGGGGGCTGCGCAGGCGCTGTGCTGTTCACGCCCCATGTCCCACACGTCCCCATCCTGCAGGCCAGGCCATGGAGCCACGTCACATTTCCACCAGAGTGTCCCTCTACGCCTCTGGGTGGCCTCCCGGGTGGCCCTGATGGCTCTGGGGCAGAAGAGTGGCTGGGCAGGCCTGGGGCTCTGGCTGGCGCCTGGCAGCAGCACCCCCTCCTGCCATCCTGGGTAGAAGCGGGACCTTCACTGTGGTCCCCTGTGCTGCTTGGGTGCCAGCTGGCCAGGCCCCGGCATGCAGGCCACCACCCGACAGCGCCAGGGCTCACGCCTCCGTCTGCAACAGACCCTCCAGCGGCCAGACATGTGGTCAGTGCGCGCGACAGGTGCCATGCACAGAGCCCACTGAGCGTGCCCCGGCCAGCTCTCCTCCTGGGTCTCCTGACCCCCATCACGCTCTCCTCCCCATCTTTATAAATACAACCCTGCCTTTCCGGATGCTTCCAGGCTAAAGCCCTCAGAACCCCCATCTCCCACTCCACCCCGCAGTAAGTCCTGCGGGCTCTGCCTTCAAAACACATTGAGACCCGCGTCCTGGCCGGAGCCACTAACTGCTCCCCGAAATCACCACTCAGCTTCTCACCAGCCCCCAGCTCCATGGCTGCTTCTCCCACAGCAGCCAAATGGCAAAACCGACGGCCCTCGCGGTGAGAGACCAGGCCGTGCGAGCCTGCCCCCACCTGCCCCCTGCCTCGCCTCCCCCTGCACCAGCTCCCTTTACACCCCCAGGGCCTTCGCACTCCCTGCTCCCTCTCCCCTTTACACCCCCGGGGCCTTCGCACTCCCTGCTCCCTCTCCCCTTTACACCCCCGGGGCCTTCGCAGTCCCTGCTCCCTGTCCCCGAACTCTGCACGCCCCACTGCCTTCGGGTTCAAACCTCACCAGCCACAGCGCCTTCTTGGCCAGGTGAGATTACCAAGTGCCACCCCCGCCCCCGCCTGGTCACCCCCAGTCCAGCCTACCACCTTACACGGCAGAAACGCACACGTTTAACCCCTGCTTGTCCACGCCGCCCCCCTCACACACACCTGTGCCGCGCACTGTCGCACGGATGCTCTTTTGGGCCTTTTCACAAGGGGTCTCAGAGGGCATAAGTGACCGGCTCAAGGTCGGTGGCAGGTGATGTAGGATGTGGACGCCCGTCCGCTCCAAGCCCTGCGCTGCTGGGTCTTTCCATTCCCCAGGCGGGCAGATAGCCAAGTGTCTCGCTGTGTGTCCAGGTGTCGAGGGGTCAGATGCTTTGAAAACGCTGGTGGTCAAGCAAGAGGCACCCACAGGCCAGAGGTGGCCCAGGGGCTGCTCCGCTGCTGTCCAGTGAGCAGAGCCCCAGAAGCAGCAGCGAGGGGAGGGAGGGCCATTCCCCATGTTTGTGCAGATGACTCAACGACGTGACCCAGGGAAAATGCAACCCAGGGCTTGGCACAAAGTACGTGTTCAACAAACTATGCCACTGCTAAGTGAACTCCTTCTGTTACAGCCAGGCAGGGGCGAGCGGGGCCACACCCTGCCTGGACATGGCCAGTGGACGCCACCACTGGAGAAAAAGTGCTGCCAGAGAGCATGGCCAGGGCCCAGTCCAGAAGCCACACAGCCCCTGCATGGGGCCGTCACACCACCGTCCTCCTCACCGGTGCCTCCCAGGTCTGCCTGACACAGCAGGAGACCCCGGCAGCCAGCACGCCCCCACCCCCGTCCTCTCTGGGCCCTTCGCCTGACTGTCTCACGTGGAGGGTGGGCCCGCAGCCCTCGCCTCCCTGCGTGAGGACGGGCTGGCCGGCCTAACCGACGCCACCTACCTGGCCAACTCGTGCTGCCCCCCTCCCCTGTCCACCTCTGGCCATATCCCACCCCTGGGAAATAGTTCTGAGCACGTGACTCGGGGTGGCCCTTAACTGTAGTTTTTCACCTGGCAATAGGTGTGTACTGGATGGAGTTCCTGGATGCCTGCTGTTGCCAGGTGGCACTGGGGGTGCTTAGCAACCCCTGAGGTCCCCAACTAAACCCTCGAGTATGGTCACATGGGAATGAAGAAAAACAACTCTGATTCTTTCCTCTGGGCCTCCTGCTTTACCCTCAGGGGCCAGGGCGCTGAGGGGAGGTTAAAGAGAGGCTGAAGTCGGCAGCCCAACGTCAAAGGGAAAAGCTGTGGGCTGCCTGGGAGGTCAGCTGTGTGCTGGCCAGAGGCAGAGTCACCTCCTGGGCCACGGCCATGCACGCTCAGAGGTTCAGCCCACAGGGACCTCAGGGTGGCCAGGGGAGGAGGCTGGAGCCGGGGGGCTAACGCGGCCATGGCAACCGGAATCCAAGAGCCCAGCCTGCTGCTTTGCACTTCCAGATGCTGGCACATCTCGCATCTCCACGGGCCCTTTGGTAACCAGCCTACTGCCTACCGCGGTGACAAAGCAGAAATGAGGCCTGTTCAGTGCTGATTCACAACACGGGGCCTGGTGGCTGCAGCCCCACTGGGAGCGGCCACTAGCAGCAGGAGCCGCTCCCCAGCAGCGGAGCACGCTGGCAGTTGGGGCAGGGAGGGTGGGGACTGAAGGCCAACACAGCGGGACCCAGGAAGCACTCACCAGGGCCAGTGAGCCAGGGGAGAGCAGAGAAGCGCCCAGGGGAGAGGCCGGGCCCCAGCCTGGCCTAGGCGGGGCGACAAAGCCGGGGTGGAGGGGCAGACCCCACCTCAGCCTGCTGCTGGGCTCATAAAACCGCGGAGCGCCTGCGCAGTAAAACTTTAAGAGGGGCGCCGTGAGCACCCCCTTGTGCCCATTTCAGCCAGGAGCCTCCCTGCCATCCGGTGCAGCCGTTCTTCCGCGGACTCTTCCAGCACAAACCTCTTCCCAGTGCACGGCCACTACGTAAGCCTTGCTGGGCTTTGCCCAGACGCGCCTCTGACTCCACTCCTGGACCTGGTCAAGGACCCAGGGACCCAGAACCTGGTACCATCTCTCAGGTGACGGCAGCAGAGCGGCCACAGATCAGGGACGGGCCCTGATTCCAGCTCCCCACGTCCATCTCCCGGGGGGACGCTGTCCGGCGAGGCCGCAGCACGAGGCGGGCAGCCCTGCACACACAGAGCCAGGTCAGAAAGGAGACAGTGAGGCCAAGTGCCCGAGACCACAGTCCTGAAGGCAGGCCTGTCTGGCCAAGGACCACGCTAATTGTTTTTAATTGGGACTTTCAAGTGGGGTTTAAGCCCGGCGTGTGCCGGGTGGCTGCGAGCAGGACGGGCCTCAATGTCCCCTGAGGCTGGAGCCACGAGCAAAGCAGCTTGTTTCCTCCCAGCTGGGACCTCCCCCAAAGTGTTTCCACACCTATGACTTCGCGTCTATTCTCACGAGGAAGGTGAGTGAGTCGGCATTTGGATTTCGACCAGCCGGCGCTCAGCTCCACAGACACATCTGCTGACGTCCCCAGACGTAAACCAGCCGGAGCCCGGGCCAGGCACGCCACAGCTGCGTCAGCCCCAGTGTCCGGGGCGGGAGCGACCTCTGTCCTGCTGGATCTGCGATGACGGGCGCACAGCCCAGCGGCCCTGTCCCACTTTGGCCTCCTGCCCCCGAGAGCAGGGGCCCGGGGTAGCGTGACCTCCAAGAGCACCCAGGGCCTCAGGCCTGGGGCCATCCCCGCCCTCGTATTCC
>NW_004567121.1:28358927-28393018 GCF_000260355.1 Condylura cristata | reverse complement strand
CTTTACAAAAAATATTTAGGTCCAGCTCAAGAAGTTAAAAATGACTACCAAATTAACCCCCGAATAGACAATGAGCATGCAAAAATGTAAATTAATTATAGAAATATATGAAGATAGCAAAAATGAAAAAGGTACTACCAGAGCAAGACAGATGAAGAAAAAAAAAAAACAAATTATCGCGAAGTAATGAACAAAGGAACACTTATTAATGACAAATCCCACAGACGATACAAGATTTTTTAAAAGAAGAGCATAATATCGAAAATTTGCTTATTCAATGAAGTGAAACAAGTTCCTGGAAAAACTTTCCAAAACTTATGGATACAAAACTTGTGTGTGTGAAGGGAACTGACTCTTCTTGTAACGACAACCTCAGCCCCACGGGCTGGACTCGAGAATTGTCAGCATCTGAGGAATGGCCCACACCTTCCGCAAATTCTTCCAAAGACTGGAAAGGAGAGAACAGTCCTCGAACTGTTGCCCAAGTCTGGCATCATCACGACCCCAAACCTGTCGAGGCCACGGAAAGTCAAAATGGCCCGCAGCTCCTGCTGCTCACCACCGTCAGGAAAGCCCCGGAGGAAACATGAGACTCGAGTCAGCGGGGGTGGGGTGAACCCCAACACTTCCCAAGGTGATGGTGCTTCTCTCGTTCCCAGCGCCGTTCCTACCAATGGGCCTATTTTGCCCAAAGGTTTTACACTTGAACTGTCAGAAACGAGGCCCAGCGACATGAAGGGGCCAGAGGTGCACTCTGGCTAGCCCCGGCCACGCATGGGCTCTCGCAGGCCCCCTGTGAGCCC
Source organism: Condylura cristata (assembly GCF_000260355.1). Lineage (NCBI taxonomy): Eukaryota > Metazoa > Chordata > Mammalia > Eulipotyphla > Talpidae > Condylura > Condylura cristata. The sequence goes on along the minus strand of NW_004567121.1, from coordinate 28,392,215 downwards.
GGCAGGGGCTGCGGTGTGCAGGAACGGTTCTCTCCCCCTGCTCTTTCCTTCTGCTCCCCGGGCCAGTGTCTACTCCACTGCTGCGGCCCCAGAAGGCGACACAGCGGGGGAGCCGGGGTGGGGGGACAGGGTGGCCAGCCGCTCTGGCTGCCCCATGAGGCGCAGGCCTCAGGAGCACCCCAGGCCCCGCTCTCCTGCACCAACCCCACCCCGAGGGAGCATATGGCGCTGACCAACAGAAAACAGGCCTCCAGGCCCTTGTGCTGCAGCCTGACCACCACCATTCCCAGGCGCTACAGGCTGCCCAAGGCCCTTCTGCCCGGCTTCTCAGAGGACCCCTGCGGGATGCTGCAAGACTAATATGGGCACTTTCACTTTGGGTTTCAACACTTGGTTATAAAGGACCAGGTCTCCTGTGACAGAGGAGGAGGGCAAGGCATTAATTTAAGCACTAAATTATCCAGAGTGCAACACAGAGCTTTGTCTCCCCGTGGAGCACTGCTGAAGGCTGAAATGTCCTGGATCTACACACTGTGGGACAGGCAAGGTCCTCACAGGCTGACGCTGGACCCTGCATGGATACGATATGAAAGAGAAGGCCCTGCCCCACTAAGAGGTGACACGTGCATTGTTTGTTTAGCTGCAGCAAGTCCAGAGGGGTTTCTCCACAGAACGAGAGCAGACGCAAACAAGAAACAAGCAGCACAGAACCAGGAGACTGAACGGCGACTTTCCCGGAGCTGCATAACGGCAGGAGGGTGGGATTCTTCACTGCAGGCCTGGCAGCTCCGGGAGTCCTGGCCCCAGAAGGGGGTGAGCAGACGGGTGGGGGGCAGGGCCTTCTCTCACAATGGGGGCCAGGGAGCTTCCCCTTCCAAAGCCACCTCCTGAAGGAGCTGAGTCCAAGGCCCAGCCGAGAGGCTTCTAGATCTCATTGACAAATACAGAAAAAAAAAAAAAACCTCCAGGGCAGGGGAGGCGCAAACGCACCAGCTAAGTGTGTGTCTTCAGACAGCACTACCTGGGAGGGGCTCCCACCACCTTCACAGAGGGTTCCAGAATGACTCCCAAAGCTGCAGCCCCGCCCCACGGGGGCGGGATGGAGGGAAACAGCAACTTCAGGGAACCCAGAGCAAACAGCCCCCCGCCCCAACACTGAATGGCGGGGCTCCAAGAGCAGAGAGCCATGTTTTCAACCGAACGCATTTGTTTGTTAACAGGAAATAAACCTGTGGATAACAGGAGGTCAGCGGATGTAATTTCTAGACACCGCCAAAAGCACTCGGATGAATTCAGACCGAAAACTGTTTAGAAGACTGAGTCCCAGGCGCCCGGAGCCCTGCGGGGTGGCTCGGGCTGGGGGGACCCAGCGCTGGAGGGGGAGCTGCAGGGAGTGGCCAGGCGGCCTCAGGATTGAGAAATGTAAACAGTGGGGTCCCTGGGGAGTGGGCGGGCTTTACTTCTTCCTAAGGACTTGGAAGAGGGCAGAGTGGGGAGGTCGCCCTGAGAATGGAGAGTGTGGGGCCTCACCCAAGGACCCCTGGGGCCGGGGGCGCCCTCCCCGCCACCGCAGTCCCGCCACCGCAGTCCCGCAGCTGTGTGCACACAGTACTAACAGTGCGAAAAGGGGAGCAGGGGCCAGCATGGGGTCTGCCCAAAAGCAGGAAAGCGCAGGGGCATTCACCCGAGAGGGGCACAGAGCTTCACGGGCGATGCTGGGGCCCCGAGGTTCTTTCAAAGTTGTAAATTAAAGGAAAAAATAAAACCGGGGGGTGGGGGGCTTAAGTAGAGCCATAGGAGATTTAGGAATTTCCAGCAAGAGAAGCTTCCAGAAGGCAGGGGCCATGCCGGGCAGCAACATGCGCCCTGCCGGAGAGGCCAAAGCCCGCTGAGAGACCACGGCACCACGCTGGGTCCGCGGCCTCCACACGGCACCCCCCTCCCAGCCCGGCCCCGGAACTCAGGCTCCTGCCCGACTGCCCCAACAACACCCCCAAAAAGCTGCCGGTGACCCCCAGCCTCACCTGCTGCTGGCTCTGCTCCTCTAGGTTCATCTTCACCTCCAGCGACTGGCGAGCCTCCAGGAAGGCCTTGCGGTGCTTGCGGTCGGCCATGTAGTAGGACATGACGCCCACGATGATGGCGCACAGGTAGAGGAAGACGTTGGCCAGGATCTGAGCCCGGAGGGAGAGAGAAGAGACGGGGTGAAGGTAAGGCAGCAGGAGGGGGCACCCAAACTGAGCCCACTGTGGCTGGGCTGAGCCGGCCATGTGCGTGCCGGTCATGTGCACCTGGGCTGCGCAGGGGACAGAGCCCAGACCGCGGCCAGGACAGGTGATCCTGAAGGCCGCAGAGCACGTGGACAGCACAGGAAACAGAAATGGCCCTGGGCCGATTCAGGAGTTACAGTGTGACTGTACACGTGTACCACAGGCGTGTAGGTTTCTGGGATTCACTGGCGTCTTCTCAGGTAAGGGGGGTCAGTACCTGGCTCCCCGGAGCCCAGGAAGGGGCTAGGGAACCTGACAGCCGTGCCACCAGCTCCGAGCCCTGGCACACAAGGTCTCCTGGGCACCCAGAGTCTGCTCCCCTGCCCCTGCCGACCCAACGGAGCGTCCCCGGCCCACTGCCCCAGGCTGCCGGAGCTCAGCCCCAAGGCTCCCGCTGGAGGGAGAGAAGAGACAGGGCCTGAACATTCAGTCACACTGATCTCCTGCTTCTGGTTGCTGCCGGCTGCAGGGTTTAACCCCAAGTGGGCCCCATTTGGGGCAGGGCCACTGCTACCCCAAGACCACTGGCCGGAGGCGTCTGCAGCAAGGCTAGTCCCCAGCCCTGGGCCTCCCAATTCCCCGCAGCTTGCTCACACCCTCCCCTGGAGGCTGCCCCACCTCCGTCCTGTCCGGAGTCCCGAGGTCCTGCCGGGGCAGGACAGAGCCTGCTCTGCAGGGTGTGGTTTCTGGGGGAGTCTGGGGCAGAGGTGCTGGAAGGCAGGCAGACGCTCCTGGCACCCAGCACCTGGCCTACGGGAAGGTTGGCCACGTGGAGTACGGCTTAGCGAGGTCAGTTTGCGACCGCAGCGAGAGGGTTCAACAGGCAATAGAGGTGATGCTGATTTTCTAGTTACTCCAGCTATCCGCTCTGAACACCTGTTTGCCCACTGACCCTGAGGACCCGGCAACCCCAGGAGGTGGGGCACCTCTCCTCGGCCGCCAGTGACGGGCTCAGGACGCCCAGCAGAGGCTGCTGCGGGGTGAGTTCATTCGTAAGCTGTGTCCTCCAGCCACCGGATGCAGAGTTCCCCAGCTCCTTTCATGGCTGGCTCCAGCCATCGAAGACGCCTCGTTCTGGGACCTGGGAGCCCATCACCTGAGGCAAGCCAGACTTCCAGAAGCCAGTGGAGCATCTCCTGTCCCTCCGTCGGCAGGTGAGAGCCCATTCTGCCTGCGCTGTGGGCACCAGCACAGCCGCAGGCCACCCCACAGACCCCACAGCGCCTGGGCGCAGCCTGAACCCGTCTGGCCTGCGGGCCCGGAACCTCCATCAGCCCAGAAGCCACCTTCCCGAGGGGTTGTGCAAGCTTGGAGAGGCCCCTCCCCCATGTTCATGCTCATGAGGCAGGAGGCTGCACCCTGAGTGTGCTCTCTGAGCAGCGGCAAGCACCCCATTGAAGTCCCCTGAGGATGCAGACTCAGCAGCCACCAGGGCGAGCTGTCCGGGCGCTGGAGCGCACGGGGAGGCTGCACAAGGTCTGCGCTTCCTGCCTGTGGGGTCAGCCCCTCTGGACCCGGCAAAGCAGGCTGTCCTGGGCCACGCTTCTGAGGCAGCCCTGGCCACAACCACCCTGGGCTGTCACACTAGATTGGGGACAGGTCAGAGTCTGGGGGCCTCCCTGCCCCCATGAAGAGCCCCTGCCTGCCCCCCTCTTGGGGTGGACAGGGCGGTCTGTGAGGCCACAGGCTGAGCTCGTAGCAGCAATGCCTGTTGTCACCCCCTGGGTGTCCCCCTCTCATGCAGCCACCAGCCGTGGGTGACCACAGAGCGTGGCACGTCGGGCGTGTCGCGCACGGGGGCCATCTGCACGGGCAGCGCTCCTTCACCGAGCTGCGCCTTCAAAATAAAATTCACTTTTGCTTTCGACATGTGGACTGGACCATGTTGAAAATAAAGGCGTGGTGGGGGGGAATTGGTGCTGCCCCTCAGAGCTCCAGCCTCATGGCCTACCAGCCGAGGGAGCACCCACTTAGCTGAAAGTCCCTCCAGTCCTGGCACTCTCCGGCCCTCATCAGACCTCTCACCTCTGTGGGCAGAGCTGGGGCTGGGGCTGCCAGGTCCAGAGAGGAGGGCAGACTCCCTGGTTGGTGAGAGCACCTGCCCCTGGCACAGGGCTCCCGCATCCCAGCCCGACCTGTCCTGCCACACCTGCAGGGCTGTGAGGCCAACATCCGGGCCATGCACGGAAGAGTCACGTGATCTGCAGGTCCTGTCCACCTCGGGATCCCTCTCAGCGCCCGGTGGGTTCATCTTCTAGACAACTCTCCCAGGGTGCCAGGAGCTGGGCTTCCCAGAACTCCCCAGATTCTCTCAATCTGAAAACAGGGTCCCCAGGGGAACTGGTGCTCAGTGCCACCCCGAGGCCTGGATGAACTCGGCGACCCCTGTGCCAGGGAGAGTGGCTGAGGCTGAGGCCAGCGCCCCTCAGGCAGATTCTCGGTCTCTAAGTCCCGAGCAGAAATCCAAAGGGGTGATGTCGCCAGGGGAGACCTCCAGCTAGGCAGCAGGTTGGGGAGGGGGGCTCGGGAGTGGAGGAGGGGCTGGGAGCAGCCTCTCCTCTCCGCACGGACCGGCACCACCATATAGTTCCCAGCTGGCTCAGGCCACAGGTGCGATGGGGGCCCTGGAGGACCCCAACATGCAGCCAGAGCTGAGTACCCGCTGCTGCCTCGCTGCCTGGCTTGGTATCAGGGCACAGCAGCCTGGGCTGTGCCCGCGGGGGCCCCGCTCCCGTGTTCACAGGCAGCTGATGCTAGCGCCATTTTGCAGAACGGACAAGAAGGGAGCAAGACCCCCAGACATGCCTCTTCTGCATGGAGGCTTCAAAGCCCACCTCGAAGCGCCCCTCAGCTTGACTCCATATTCACAAACCCACCTTCACCCAGAAAGGAGAACATTTTTAAACTACAACTAAGATCATCAGGAAGATACCAGCCGAAGCCCTGATATGTGCACTGCCTGCGTTTTTAATCTGAAATGAAGCAGCATCTAAGCTTTCCCGCTTCCAGCCCTTCCAGCCCTAATGTGGGCATTCTCTCCGGGCGCCTCGCACGCAGAAGCTCCCTGGCTCGGACTCGCCTGGCCTCTCGTTACAGCCGGAGGACCACAGGCCTTGGGGAAATGTGGCCGCCAGGGAAACGCAAACCCTGAGCAGCCGACTGGTCCTTCTTGTGCCTGACAGACAGGCTTCTCTGACCTCTGACCTCTGCAGGCCTGGCTTTAATTTTCTGATGTCCCCATTCCGGGGGGGGGAGGGGGACACTTCCTTTTCAGAAGTGGTATCTCCCCCAGGACTGCCTCCCCAACTGTGCCAAAACCGGCCCCTCCATGCCCAGCCCCACCTGGCACACCTGGCAGACCCCTCTTGTCCCAAGAGTCCTGCTCAGCCTCCACTCGCCGGACAGTGCCTCCCCCCCGGTCCCCAAACAGGGTCCTGTGCCCTCTAGGAGAAGGGGTGCCTGGGAAGGCGACTCTGCTGTCCTCACCCTGTGTCCCCAGAGCCCACCCCAGGCCTCATCTAGCACAGGTGCTCAAAGCAAGGGCTAGTGGCTAGACAGACGTCACAACTCACCCTGCAACCCTCCGTCTCTGGCCAGCGGACAAGAAGACCAGAGCCGCCTGGCCCCCGTGTCCTCCCCAGGCCAGCCCCTGCGCCTCCAGCCTGCCAACGAACACAGGCCCTGCCCTGCCTGGCGTAGCCTGGGAGCAGAGGGGAAGGAGGCCTGGCCGCGCCCCGCGGGCCCGACAGGCCAGGACAGCAAGGCCGGGCAGCTGACGGCCCAGAGCGAGGGGCCACACACAGCGGCAGAGGCGGGCAGGCAGGTCGCGGCCACGCAGGGAGCCAGGGGACGGCTTCCTGGAAACAGGTTCTCGCGACAGGGTTCTGAGGGGGGGGCGCTCCCTCTCGGGGACACGGCACACACTGATAGAGCAGACGGGAGGTGCCCTGGCCCAGGCCCCTCAGAGTCACAGGGCCCTGGCGTGCACTGGCTCCCAGCCAGCACCGGCACCTCCACACCGCACGTGCTCCTTGGGGAGACCTCTGTACTGAGGAGCCTGAGGCATCTGGGGTGCCCCAGGGCACCCCGCAGCCCCCTTGTAGACCGGGCAGCAGTCTATTTCAAGAGAAACCTTTTTATAATCTACAACATTGTCTAAATAATGAAAACAATGACTGAGCCTCCCACGTGGGTAAACACTGGGACCAAAGTTTCCTCTGACGGACCCACAACAGCTGGCTCGAGTGTTTGTGATCCCCCAGCGCGGAAAGGCAGCGTGAGAAAATTCTTTCCCGAAATCCTCCCTCACGGAATGGGATGAATCATGATTCCTGCACATTCTTCTGCCCGCCCCTGGGGACACCGGCTGGTGCTGGGCACAGGAGGCTGGTGGAGCTCTCCGCCTCAGAGACCCCCCACAGGCCCCCTCCAGCCTGCAGATCCCAGAGCACCCCAGAGCCGGGAGAAGGGTCTGGGAAAGCCGCTCTGGGCGTCAGGGCCACGTCAGCCACCCTCAGAGACCGCGGCGCTCCGACGTTGGGAGAGGGCAGCACTGGGGCTTCTGTTCATTAAAACTCACTCAGATGTTTTGGAAACATCTCCAAGGCGCTGCAGGGCCGAGAGGAGCAGGGGAGAAGGCACCCCCACCGGCCACGGCCTCCCCAGCCACGGACGCCACGCAGAGCCCGGGGTGGCTGCCGCCCGCCGGGGCCCCAGCCTGGAGTCCTGGGCTGCAGGGCCTTGGAGGGGCCTGGTGAGGTGCGCGGGAGGCCGGCCAAGGTGGGCCGCACCATCACCCTCACCTGGCGTGCGGCGCCCAGGCTGTGTGGCCCGGAGCAAGTTACTCAACCTCTCTGAGACTTGGCTTCCGTACAAGGGCTGTGCCAGGGAGACCGAAAGCGCTTGTGTGCACCACCCAGCACAAAATATGTCCTTAGTGATTTTTTTTTTCTTTTCTTCCAAAGGGGCAAAGACAAATTGGGATCTAATAATATTGATTAAGGCTTCACAAGAGCCTTCATATTCATTGACCTGTTGCCACAGCAGCAAGGCTTTCTTATTCTCCTTTCGTGGGAGAGACTAAGTGCAGAGAAATTAGGGTACGAGTCAGTCTCCTAAAAGTGCTGGGACTAGAACCCCACCCTCTGCCCCCCTCACTACTGTCTCCCTAGTTGAATTAGGGCTGAGGGCTCATGAGGCTGGACGAGTCCAGGCCCCCAGGGAGCACAGGATCCAGTAAGGGCCTGGAGCAAGCAGGTGGGTTTGGGGTGGGACACGGAAACACATGTCTGCAGATCCAGGGGTGACTCATGCAGTCCCACACAACCCCCCCCCCCCACCAGGTCAGTCAAGCACACAGCACAAGACTGGTCCTTCCTCAGAAATGCTAGCTATCGTCATTATTTCAAGACCCAGCGCCACACCCCTCCCTAACTCCCCAATCACTCATTCCTTCATTCATTCACTCACTCACTCAAAGAATGAGTGCCCACACTGGGCACTTAGCCACGAGCAAGGCAGAAAACGCCCTTGCTGCTGTGGAGCCAATAGACAGTAGACAAATAAGAAACAAATACTCAGGTATACAACATCAGAGAAATTAGTAAAAATAATGTCCTATGGCGATTATAACCAATATAAAAAAGAACAAGGAAAACAGGGCCCTCTCTGGTGGCTCACCAGGTTTCAGCACAGCACTACACAGCTGGCCACAGCCCCTACAGCACGAGTTCGATCCCCGCCTGCCCCGGAGGTGACCACACAGCGCGGCAGACCTCTCCTGACCCGCCCGCTGCTCCCCTCAGCAGTGGACTTCGTCAGTCTGCCTGTTCTGTTCCCCTCTCTGTCTCTGGTGAAGCCTCTACTGCCCCTGCACCCCTGCACCTGTGGCCTGTACCCCAGTTCTGTATGCATCAATAAATACATCTTTAAAAAGAACAAGCAAAACAAACACAAGTCGTTGTCCTTAGGTAGTAGAGAAAAAGAGCATCAGAGATGGGCAGAGTAGAGAGGCACAGTGAGCAGGGCCGCTCTGCACGGGGAGGGACCCCCCTTCTTCACTCCCCCCGTTCTGCGCCGAAGCACTCTTCCCGCCTGCCACCCTGACCACGTGACTTGCTTTGACCAGGGAATTTCTTGCCTCTGACGTGAGCGGATTTGTGGAACCTGCTTGCTTTTCCTCTTGTGCTCCTGCTATCACCCAGAGAACAAGATGCACAGAGAGAGTCCCTGGCCCAGCAGAATGAGCCCCGCGGCTTGAACCTCAGCTGCAGCGGGGGCCAATCCCAGAGCAGCCCACCGGCATGAGCCGCGGCCCACAGACGCGTGGAAAGGTGAGCCCGAGCCGCTGGCTGGGGTGACGCAGCAGCAGGTGGGAACCGCTGACTGTGACCAGTGCCTAGGACAAGGTCTCCTCGTCATTTAAACTGAGAAACGGAGGACAGGGACCCAGCCACGGCGTAAATGGGAAAGGCAAGCAGCCTGCACGAGAACATGCCCTGCAGCAGAGGACACTTGCCTCTTTTCCAGGAGACACCTCCTGCCCCTGGGCACCTCCTAGGTCTCCCCCACCAGCACAGTCAGCCCAGGGGGCCCCTGTGTGCAGCGCATGGTTGCGGCGCTGAGACCCACACAGGCTGCGGCATGCTGCGCTTTGCGGCGGGAGTAACAACGCCGTGGAAAGAAGCTACAGAATATTCTTCCTTCATTGAGGTATCTCCGTCACACGAGAGACAAATACCAAGCTAAAAAAGAAAAGCCTAGAGCAGCAGTTTTCCATGGGGTAGAGGGTTGACTGCTTCCTCGCCACGGGGTGGCTTGGCCACGCGCCTGGGACACTGTTGATTGTCACAACTAGGGGAGAGAGAAGAACATTCAATCTGGAGACCGAAGATGTTTAGAATTTCAGAAATAATCCAACACACAAGCTCAGCATGTGAAATGTGGAGGGAGAGCACGGGTCACACAGAAGCAAGGAAGCCTCGCCAAGGGGCCCACGGAGCACAGCAAACGCTCTGCCCATTCCGGGAATCGCGAGCTCTCACTCAACATGGGACGAAGACGGAACAGAACTTTCTGCACTCTGAGCTGTAGAGCCCAGAGGGGTCCCGCCCCTCTCCTGAGTCAGGACTTGCTCCTTGGAGATTCCACCCCTCCTCTTGTCTTTTTAAAAAATGTATTTATGCAGGTCCTGCCTGGTGGCGCAGCGGGTTAAAGCACAGCACTGAGAAGCTTAAGCCACTTCCGCATGAGTTCGATTCCCGCATGAGTTCGATTCCCGCATGAGTTCGATTCCCGCCTGCCCCGGAGGTGACCACATGGCGCGGCAGACCTCCCCTGGCCCGCCCGCTGCTCCCCTCAGCAGTGCACTTCGTCAGTCAGCTTGTTGTGCTCCCCACTCTGTCTCTGGGGAATCCTCTCACCCCCTGCATCTCTGGCCTGTACCCTAGTTCTGTACACATCAATAATCTTTTTTTAAAATGTATTTATGCTCTAAGAGCTGGGGTATAGGCGGGGGGAGGGTGGTAAGAGGATTCACCAGAGTGGGGAGCAGACCAGGTGGATCTGCTGAAACACACTGCTGAGGGGAGCAGAGGTGAGACAGGAGAGGTCGGCTGCGCCCCGTGGGTCAGCTCCCTGGCCAGGGACCGAGTGGCGCTGCAGTGGCCACGCGCAGATCCATAGAGCTGAGACTTAAGCCCTTGAGCCAGCAGGGAGGCCCCTCCCTCCTTTTCTACAGTGCTTCTTAGGGCGCGCTCAGCTCCCCGGTCCCCACATCCTCTAGGACGGAGTCTGCCCAGGAGCCGTGGATTTTGTTTCAGTCACTGGTCCTGACTCAGCCTTCAGAACTTTTTCCTGAGCTGCTATTCCAGGCGTGTGTGCCTGGGCCGGCTACATCAGCTCCTGGTGCAAACTGGTTAGGGAAAGCCCTGCCTGGGCCCCTCTGGCCTGCTGACCCCAGGAATCTGCAAGTCACACGTCTCTGGGGGCCCCTTCTGCTCCTCCCAGCTGGACAAAGTCCAGACAAAGTCCAGACCCTCCGCTCTCCCTGGTTCTGCGGACCAAACACTCAACACACGGTGCTGGCGCCTGTCCGCTGTGCCCAGCATCTGATCTTTTTACTCCCTTGTCAGTGACCTCCGGGCCTGGCATCCCCCACCCTGGTCCCTGGGCCCTCACCGTCATTTTCCTGTCCGAATCTGGGAAAAGCTTCCCTCCCTTCAGGTTCTTTCCTGGCTCCTCCTTTATTCCCTGGTTCTCAACTCAGATTTTTAGTCATTTTGCAAGTTTCCTACTCACGGCCCAGCACCCTCCTGTTGCTCCCTCTCCCTGCTTGGCAAAGCGAACATGTACCCAAGCAGAGGCTGGTCTGGGAGGACCGGCCAGGCCATGGTCCTTCTCAGGCACGTCACACCTGAAGCTTTCAACCCCCAGATCTGATCTGAAGTCCTGGCAACCGTTACTTCTTGCCTGCAGTGGCTGAGCCTCAAATGACTGGATTTAGTGCCACCAGAGTGCCCCTTGCTGGAAATTTGGCAATTCCTAGCCCTGCTGTGCCAGGGAGTCACCCGGGAGCTGTGGCCAAGCAGCACCCCCAAAAGCTAAGCAGAAGCACGCGCACTGGTATTGGTAAAATGCTCCCCTGTGCCACCTTGCAGCCTGTGACATGTGTTACTGCCATGCAGACATCAAACTCTCCTTGGCAGCCACCTGGCCATCTTCCTCTTCCCCCATCACTTCTTCACCTGCAGGAGCCACACCTGTCCCGTCCCTCTGAGACTGGCACGCGGCTGGCAGGATTTTCTCACCTGGGGACACATTTGGGGCTTGCAAGAGTCCTAAAACCACTCCAGGCTTCTGGAGAAGTTCTGACTATTAAAATACTGGTTTTTGCCTAATGTCCCCATGAAAGGGCCTTACGCTTTTTGACACACAAGAGCCTCACCCGACTGACCCCTCTCCTGCCTCGGCGTGGGGTGCACCCACCGTCAGCTGTGTCTGCGCACAGCAAGGTTCGAAATGCACACGCAGTGTCACCGGCAGCTGTGCTTCCCTGTGAGAGGGGTGCATGCCAGCCCCCCGCACAGCAGGTTGTGAGGACTGGTGAAGACGAAGGGCTCGAGGGGCCCGGCAGGTGCCCCTGTGAACACCCAGAGTCCCACAGACACGGTCGCCATTCTGAGGCAGCAAACTGGGGTCCCGCTGTCAGTGCTGAACGTCATCCAGTGCTGCGCCTCCTCCCGCCCCTAACAGCCCTTGCAGACCTCGGAAGGGGAGGGCTGGAAACCTGTCTGTGCTGGGGGGGCGCCCCCTCCTGCCCCCCAGAGGCTCCAGGGGCTCCAGCCTGTGCAGCCGGCCAACATGACAATGTGAGTTGTGTAGTTTTTTTTTAAGGTTTATTTATTTATGCACACAGAACTGGGGTACAGGCCAGAGGGGTGGGTGAGAGGATTCACCAGAGACAGAGTGGGGAGCAGAACAGGCAGAGTGACTGAAACACACAGCAGCGGGCGGGACAGGAGAGGGCTGCTGCGCCCTGTGGGTCAGCTTCCTGCCCGGGGGTGGACCTCGTGCTGAAGCAGCTGCGGATACCTTGCAGTGCTGCACTTTAATCCGTTGTGCCTACAGGGAGGCCCATTTTCTGGTTTTCTAAGGCAACTAAAATTTATGGCTGCACAATGCTGTATTGTAGCCTAAGAGCATTATGTCTTAAAAAATACTTTCTTGCTAAAACTGTTCACCATCACCTGAGCCGTGAGTCTTTGGGCCACAAACCTTCAATCTATAAGCAACATTATCTGTGAAGCACAGTAAAGTGCTTTATTAAACGGGGTGTATCTGTTCAAAAGCTCTATCCTCAGACATCCTGCTTTCCTGCATCTGGAGCAAGGCCAGGAATCTGGATTCTGAATCCCTCTTTACCCAGGAGGTTCCGGGCAGCCAGGGAACAATGAACTGAATCAAGAACTTATATTTATTTATTTATTTTAGATTTACTTATTTACACACACAAGAACTGGGGTACAGGCCAGAGGTGCTGGGGGTGAGAGGCTTCACCAGAGTAGGGAGCAGAACAGGGAGCTCTACTGAAACACACTGCTGAGGGGAGCAGCGGGGAGACAGGAGAGGTCTGCTGCGCCATGTGGGTCAGCGCCCTGACTGGGGATCTAACTCATGCTGCAGTGGCTGCACAGAGTGTCAGTGCTGAGACTAAGCCCCTGCGCCACCAGGGAGGCCCGGAGTGTAACCTTATTGCTGCTGCACATGTAAGTGTGATCCACGCCCTTGACCTTGCCCCGTAGGGTTCACCTTGATGTCCGCTCAGGCTGTCCCCTGCATACGCGTTCCACTATTTTCCTGCTGCCCTCGGCCCCCGGGCCCAGCTCTCCCCCTGCCCATCACATGCTGGCTGGGCTGTGGGCCCACAGGGTTGCTCCACCCAGACCCCAGACCCCTCCTCCCGGCTGGTGGGCTCAGTTCCTCTGTTCTCTCTTTCCCACTTCTCCTGGGAGGTCCCCGGAGGCCACGCCAGCAGCTGCCCTCACCTCAGTCATCAAGTCCTCGCCAGCCCACTGTGCTGCCAGGACCCTGGGGACGCCATGAACCTCAGGCCACCGTCCACAGCCCCTCTCCCGCCCCTAAAACGGGCAGGATTTTCTGCTCCAGCACTGATTTGGAGCAAGACAAGCTTTGCTTGTATCGTCCTTGGCAAGTCCCCTCCCCCTCAGCTTCCTCACAGGGGAAGAGGCTAATAGCTTCAATTAGGCTCCATTTAAGAATTCTTCACCCAACCCACAGTCACAAAGATTTTTCTCCTACAGTTTTTCCTTGACAAGTTCCACAGTTTCAGTCTTACCATGATCATGAATGTTTCTATGTGGGTAAGGGATGGGATCACAATTTTTTCCCCAAATGCATATCTAGTTATCCCAGCATCATCTACTGACAGGTTATCCTTTCTCCGGGTCTTATGTCTAAGTGTTTAGTTCATTTTGAATTTATTTCTGTACACAGCATTATGGGGGTCCAACTTTATTCTTTTCCATGCAGCTGTTCGGTTTTCCGAGCATCCTTTGTTGAGGAGACGACATGTCCCTGCTGTACAATCATGGCTTCATCATGAATCAAGTATTGATATATATGTGGGTAGATTTCTAGGTTTTCCATTCAGTTTTATGGAGTCATATATCTATTTTTATGCCAAGATCACACTGCTTTAATTACTATTGTACGTGGAGTTCAAGGGCAGGTAACATAATGTTTCTGTTTCTCTTTTATCTCAGGGTCGCTTTTGCTATTCGAGTTCTTGTGTGACTCCATATACTTTTCCACATCTTTTGTTCCATTTTTTTTAAAGGATACTGCTGGTATTTTGATAGGGGTTGCATTAAATTTATATATAGCTTTTGAGCAAACAGTCACTTTGGTTATATTGACTCTCCCCATCCATGAGCAGGAGTGACTTTATGTTACATCATCACCTTATGTTATGATCTGATTCCTTTAATAATGTTCTGTGGCTTTCACTGAATACACCCTTCACCTCCTTGGTGAGGTCACCATCTTTCTTTAAATTGTGTGATGTCAGTTGTAAAAGCAAATATTAAGAACACTTAACTCAAATGCAGAATCTCTGGTGTGTGGTAAGTTTACGGCTCATCTGTGCATACACACATGCACGGCTTTCATTCTCACCGAAAGGTGAAGACCGGATGTGAAATTATCATCTTGATGGCTGTCTTCTTTGTCTCTGCTGTTCTCTGTTGCTTTTCCACCGCTTTCTTGCCATGTTTTGAATTACTGCGCTTCTTGTTCAACTTCATCCCCGCTTCTGGCCTAGAGCCACATGTCTTCGTTAGGGCTTTGACAGTCTCTGAGGTGCACACTACACATCTGCCACGGAGTTCCTCTCACTTCAATACACGTCTTTACATGCGGTGCAGGTAAATCGTACTTTCCGCTCTGGTCTCCTGCCCTTTGTCCTGCTGCTGCTACACAGGTTGCTTCCATGTCGCTTACAAGCAACCATACAGCATTTACATTGTCACTCAGCCTTTTAAAGAGATTAAAACAGACAAAATAACGTCCATTTTCTCACATAATTACCATGTGCGGGCCTCTTCGTGTCTTTGTGCACCCAGATTTCTACCCTGTATGGTGCTAGTGGTCAACTCTCTCCACTTTGGTCTCCAAAAAGTCCTTCTCTCAGCTTCATGTTCAAAGGCTGTTTGACGCGCAGGGCTCTAGGAGGCCTGTCTCGGCCTTCGGTTCTCTTGTCTTTCACCTTGAATAATTTGTGCCATCGGCGATCTTCTCTCCTTTGTTGCTCTCCATGGGATCTTTCTTCCCTCCCCCCTCTGTCAGTTCCCCCCCCCATCGCTTAATTTAATCACTTATCGTTTCATTAAGAAATGTCTTTAATTTGTATTACTGATATTTATTTGAATTAAATTGAGTTTTCTGAACTGTGGGCTTATGGTCTTCATCAAATTTGGAATTTTCCCTATGATTTCTTGAAATATTCCTCTCTCCCTCTCTCTGGCACTTCACTGCTCCCCAGTGCATACAGAATGTAGCAAAGCCGCTTTGTATAGCTTTTGAGACCCCGAACTGCAGACCCTGAATTAGCGTCCAGCCTTGCCTTACACCCACACGGTCAGCCCTCCAGGCAAAGCATGCCATGTACGCGCCTAAGTCAGCACTCACCAGCAACTGCCTCTACTCCTCCTACTCATCAATCGAAGACTCAAATCCAATTTGCATTTCTTGACCAGCCCAGCACTGCCTCCTCCATGAAGCCTCCTTGACTGAGGCACACTGAGGCTTTTCCTCTGTCTTCCCGCAGGTCTTGTAGGCCAGAGGGTCCCCAAGGGCCTCTAGATGTCCTTTCAGGCATTGTGGGGTGACCCCTATGTAGGCCCAGAAAGGAGAAAAAGAACTGGAACCTACTGTCTCCTTGACTGGAAGTTAAGAATAATGATTGTATCAAAATGTGCCTTTGTGAGACCTTCCTGAGGGAGAAGTTGAACACACAGTATTTTATGAAGAAGTGAGTCAGACAGTGTTTCTCCTTTTTCCAAAGGGAAAAATGAGCCACAATAGCAGATTAAGGCAATTACACTGAGCCAGAGGAAATGCCCTCTAAGGACCTTCGCTCTCAGACCAGTCTCTCAATGCAGCTTCTCAAGAGTTGGAAGAAAACGAAACATCCCAACCTCTAACTTACTTTTTGGCCCAGCAGCAGGGAAGCAGGACTAGCAATCCTGCTCAGGAAACCGCACAGCTCCTGGTTCTAGGTCTCGGGAGACAGAACCCTGGCCTCGTGAGGCCTAGAGGGCACAGAGCAGCAAACTGAATCCCAAGAGTGGAGAACAAAAGCAAATGAACGGGGCAACCCAGAGCAGCTCCCTGGGGAAGGCCTGACATCGAGGCCGTCCCAGCTCACACTGGAAACTCAAGGGCAGAGAACACCGCCCGGCCCTCAGCACACGCCCGTGCCAGGCCACCTGCGGCCCTCGCCTCCAGCTTCCGAGGCAGGCAGACGCCACAGCCTCCTGCCTCAAGAAGCTCCAACACCCCCAAACCTCTCACCCACGCTTGTCACCCCACAGCCAGCTGCCGGGACCCCTCCCACCCACGCCCTGTGCCGCCACGTGAAGCAGAGCCACACAGAAGCCTGAGAGGAACCCTCCGCCCTCCCTGCTTCCTGCACCTGTCCCAGGCCCCGCCCACCCCCGTGGCGTCACGTGTCTCTCTAGAGAACCTTCTCTCTGTGTGACCACCAGCATCTCTGAGCTCAGGCGGTCTCTCAGCTGTCCCTCCAGGCAGCAGCAGAGTGGACAGCAGGTCAGCAAGAGGCAGGGCCGGCAAGAGCCATCCTGATTTGTGACTTCACACAAGCAGAACTCCTAAGGGTGGCACCCGGACAGGTTACAGAGTGACCTGGGGCTTGTTTTATCAGGACGAGCCCCCACGGCATCTGAAATTGGCTAAGGGCCAAATGGTGGGGTCCAGCCTGAACCAGTGAAGGCTACGTGCAGGGGAGACCCTCGGTGACGTAACCTGGCCTGGGTTTCATTAATGTCACTTTCACTAAAAACCCCCTTGAGGACATATTCGGCCACTGTTTTTTTTTTATTACAAGTTTTTTTTTTTATCTTTTTTTATATTTTTTTTTTCCATCTCGACTGTGAACCCCGCGGGTTTCCCATCACCGAGTCACCCGTGTGCCATCACCATAATCCCATGCGTTTCCCCCCCCCCCCGCCCCCATTTTTGATCCCATTCCCCACTCCTCCCCCACAAAATGTCTCTGGTATATGGTTGTTCATTATTTTTGTTATTTTCTCGCCTGGTCCATTATACTCCTGCTATGAGTGACACCATCTGGTATTTTTCTTTCTCTTTCTGGCTTATCTCACTAAGCATGATCTTCTCCAGCTCCATCCAAGTTGCTGCAAAAGACATGTGTTTCTCTTTTTTGGTTGCTGAGTAATATTCTATTGTATATATGTACCACATCTTTTTTATCCAGTCATCTACTTTTGGGCATTTGGGCTGCTTCCATGTTTTTCCAATTGTAAATAAAGCAGCAATAAACATGGGGTACAGGTATCTTTTTCAATCAGTGTTTTTGTGTCTTTTGGGTAGATACCTAGGAGTGGGATTGCTGGATCATAGGGAAGCTCCATGTTTAGCAGTTTGAGGATCCTCCAAACAGTTTTCCATAGTGGTTGTACTAGTTTGCATTCCCACCAGCAGTGCAGGAGAGTTCCTTTTTCTCCACATCCTCACCAACATTTGTTGTTGCTAGTTGTTTAGATGTTCGGCCACTGTTTTCTAAACAGGCCCATGAGGAGACACAGCTTGGCCATGAAGGTACGCAGTGTGTGCACAGCCACGGTTCAGGCATTCCAGCCCATCCCACCCTGCCGGAAACCCTCACTCCCTTTGAAAGAGGAGACGGTACTGCGAATCAGGCTCTGTCTTCTTCAAATAAAACTCTGCCTGTGGCAGCCCTCTCCTGACCCGCTGCTGCTCCCCACAGCAGCGTACTTCGTGGATCAGCCTGTTCTGCTCCCCACTCTGTCTCTGGTGAATCCTCTCGCCGCCCCTGAGCCTCTGGCCTGTACCCCAGTTCTGTGTGCACAAATAAATAAATCTTTAAAAAAAAAAAACAAAAAACAAAATTCTTTGCCATGAATCACTGACTTGGTCTGAGCAGTTGGCTGGTGCCAATTTCTCAGTACAACACAGATACAATTTTTTGGTTTTACGTAGTTCCAGATAAATGTGTAGTAATAGTAACACTTGCAGCTGAACAGGGTTTTGTGGTTTACAACGAGCTTTTACTCGCCACCTTGTCCACTCTCTCAGCACAACCCTATGGAGGCAGCGGCCCGTCGCATGGCCGCGCACTCACCAGGTAAGCGCCAGTCACAGCGCTACCTACGGGCTCGGACGGGGCCTCAGTAAAGGACGGGACGGTATGTCCAAGACCACAGAGCCAGCGGGCAGCTGCCGCCCTGGGACCGGCCTGGGGCCCCGCACCCAGCTCCTGTGCCCCAGGCCACAGCCCTCGCTCACCGAGGAGACCAAGCTCAGGGAGACCAAGCTTGACCCAAACCTGATCCCCAGCGGACACGGTGTGAACTGAAGTCACTGACAAGACAATGAGGAAAAGACAGAACCAGAAATGGAAGACTGCTGGTCCCCGGGAGGGAGGTGGAGACTGTGGAGTGCAAAAGAGGCCCGGAAGGGCTCAAGGTGCCCCTGGTGTCCAGCTCCTGGCCCGGCTTCCCTCCCGACGCCCTGACTCCTTTGCCACAACTGTCACGCTCTCTTTTGGGGTCGATACAGCTGACAGGGTGGTGCCAGAGTCCCAGAAGTACCCACATGTGCAGAAAGGACCAGGGCTACCGCTGACACAACACCTCGCTCCCCACCAGGCCCCTCCCCGGCAAGCAGCCTGCTGGGCCCGCGAGGAGCCCTCCTTGCTGGTCCCCACCCCGCCCCGAAGCTGGCAGGCACAGCTTGGCTCTTCCTTTGCCCCAGGAGTGGACACAGCTGCACACAAAGGCTGCCAGGAGACCTTGCAGTGGGAGCGCCTGGCTGAGGGAGGGGAGGTCAGCAGGCAGCCTGCGGCTCCGTGAGAGGGGAGCTGGTCCCCGGAGGAGAAGGTGGAGACATTTGAGGAGAGGGGTTTGTTTTGCTGATCTGCAAACACTTGTACCGGGATCTCTCAGTCCCACACACACGTATGTTCACATACATGTGCAAAGTCACAGGAGGCCCTCAGAAGTGTTCACACCAGACACTTGGCAATGGTTACCCAGGGAAGAAGAACAGGGGAGGGGAGAAGCTTTTCGCTTTTCCACTCCCCCAGGGGTTGAATGGTTTCTTACAATGAGCACTCACATGACAGATGAGAAACCAATCTTCATCTGCAAAGAGGGCCCCATGTTAACGAAGGAACCCTCAGGGACAGCGGCATAGGGCCGCTGTTGTTTTCCAGGCTTTCCAGAAGGGGCATATTTGTTATTTTTATATTAAGTTGAACCATATGAAGTGCAACTGCCATTTCTCCTGGGTCGCAACTAGTACAATATCGGCGGCTTCACGTGGCTAACCTGACAGTGATTCACCCATCAACGCTGAACACACATGGCAGAACTACTCTGTGGCAGGCCCAGGCCCAACTCCAGGCAATGAGTCTTGTATTTTCGTTTTTTAAGTAAATAAATTAGGCTGGCTCTCCTTGCAGGTAGAACCCCACGTGACTCGTCTGTGCCCAGCATCCAGAAATGCACGCAAACAAATTAGGAGACAGAGGGAAAGAGATACCCACAAATAGGCACACAGATGAGATTATCCACTCTACATAACCGACAGCCACAGCACCCCTGTAAGGAGAGGGCTGTCAGAGGGGAGGATGTGTCAGATTGCAACTAATTCGATAATCATGCCCATCTGAGCTGTTCTGCAGACACAGGACCAGAGAAGAAATAGGGGTGGAGAAGGCGTGAGGACCGTGCATACTGTGAGGACGGCAGTGGCCAGCGGGGAGCCCAGGCAGCAACAGCTCCTCTCCCCACTGCCTCGAACAGCGCATCCCGCCAGGCCAGGGGCAGTGCACACTCTCTACAGAGTGGCCCAGCTCATCAGGCCATAGTGGGTTTCTCGAAATTAATGTAAATGTTTATGCAGACTACAATCTTCCCATGAAGGACTGAGAGCTGAACTTCCAGAACGAGACACCTGCTCCCCAAGTAGCTACAGAGTCGCTAACCCCCGTATGTGTGTCCTGCGACAGGTAGGACGGGCAAGGTCCTCAGAGCAGGCGTGTGCTGGGCAGGGGCTGAGGATGTGAAACAGGTCTGCAGCTTCAGTCTGCAGCCAGAGAAGGTGCCCGGGATGATGCAAGGCGCGGAAACCACACCACCCGAGGGTTTCTTGAAAAATGAGATGGTTTAAGGGGAGACCAAGGCAGAGCAAGAATGCTGGATTCGGATACTGGAAGGGCCCCTGGGCAGGAAATAAGAGGCAGATATGTTACTTCCTCCGGGTGAACTAGAACCAGGAATGGAAGCTCGGAGAGGGCACAACACTGCCCCCCCGGGCAGGGGCACAGGGCGGCACAGAAGCGCTCCACGCAGCCGAGGCCACCCCCCACACCCCTCCGTGAGACCCACTGGACTCACACACAGCAGGCAGGGTCCTCTCTGCATCTCCAATTCTGCTCCAACCTTGGCAGCATCTCCCAAGAGTTTGGCCTAACCCCAAGCCTGTTCGGTGATAGCTGTTTCTCCTTATTTAGTTCTGTATAGCCCCTAATGATAAAATGAGTATCAAAAGAAGTTGCGTCTACAAAACAAAAGTGACAATTGGGGAAACTTCTGATAAATGTGATTAGTTAAAAGAAACTGTTGTTGAATCAGAAGTGGACCAGTCAAGAAGTAAGAAAAGCCATCAGGGCCCTCCCTGGTGGCACAACGGGTTAGGATGCAGCATTGTAGCTAGGCACAGCCGCTGCAGAGCGAGTTGGATCCCCGCCTGCCCCGGAGCTGACACAGGGCACGGCAGACCTCTCCTGGCCCGCCCGCCGCTGCACCCCTCAGCAGTGTACTTCAACGATCTGCCTGTTCTGCTCCCCACTTTGTCTCTGGTGAACCCTGTCACTATCCCGCACCTCTGGCTTGTACCCCAGTTCTGTATGTATAAATAAATCATTAAAAAGAAAAGTCATCAGGCCTTCCCTGGTGGCGCAGCGGGTTAAAGCACAGCACTGAGAAGCTAAAGCCACTTCCCCATGAGTTCGATCCCCGCCTGCCCCGGAGGTGACCACATGGCGCGGCAGACCTCTCCTGACCCGCCCGCTGCTCCCCTCAGCAGTGTGCTTCGTCAGTCGGCCTGTTCTGCTCCCCACTCTGTCCCTGGTGAAGCCTTTCACCGCCCTGAGCCTCTGGCCTGTACCCCAGTTCTGTATGCATAAACAAATAAATCTTAAAAAAAAAAAAAAAAGAAAAGAAAAGTCATCAACACCTAGAAGGCTCTCTACCCAGGTTATTTCCAAGTGACTTTAACTCTCCCTCCACTTTCAGGAAGCTTGAAATTGCAGACAGTAAATACGTCCTACACTACAGAGCGCACCAGCCAGGGCTCCCATATGCAAAGGAAAGATCGTTCCCTTCAACAGAGGATGAGTGACTACAGAGCTGAGTATTTTCAATTAAAAGCTATCTCAAATACCCATAAATGTGTGTAGATATACACATACGATTTTTACTTGATTACTGGATTTTACAGACTTTGAAAACACCGTACTTTTAGCTTACACAGTAAAAAGCAATAAAGTGCTTTGGCAGGGTTTGAGTCATGAACAAGTTACACAGGGGTGCCGACGTCCACATCCATCACCCCACGGAACACCTCTGTCACCCCAAATGTCCCTCTGTGGCATGCCAAGCCCACTCATGCGGCACTGGGGTGAGCCGCTGAACCCCTGTGCTCACCACCATTGAGCACTTGTTTTTATCCTTTTTCACACAGTAAAATTCACTCGGGGGCCGGGGATACAGTCTACGAGCCCACACACAGGGCATGGCCATGACCACCAAAAATGGTCACTTTGCATTAACTGACCAACTCCCTGTCTCGGCCCCTCCGTGAAGAGGAACCTCACTGCCTGGGGGCCTGAGACTTGGCCTTGAGACCAGAGGTCACTGCGAGTCCACTGGGGCACCTGTGCACCTCATCGCCGTGTTCCTCCTCCTTTCTCATCTATAAAATGCCAAGGACAAGAACACTACTCACAGAGGCAGCCCGAGGACTAAATGACATAATGACAAGAAGAACGACTCAAAAAAGCCCCGGGGACGTCGTCCCGCGTACACTGTGACGATCCTCTGCCCTGTGGGTTGTCTGAACGCAAGTGAGCCTCACTGCAACAGAAGTGGAAACAAGGGCTAGAGGGGGTGCTGGGGGCCCCCCAGAAGCGGCCCCACATGGCCTACAAGTTGAACAGTGAGCCCCACCCTCCTGTCCACCCCGAAATCTCTGATGAATCTCGTGAGATGTCATTAACCCTTGTACAGAGAGCCAACCTGAGCCGCCAGGGCCAGAGGGCACGGCGGGTCAGGTTCCTCCAGCCTCAGGCACTGGGCCTCCCGCAGAGCACGAGCCACCTCTGGCAGGCTGAGTGGCTCCCCACCCGCTGCCCGCTGTTATCCATTCCTCCCAGAGGCAGGTGTCAAGGAAAAGATAATAAGTGGAGACTACTGCCCGGTGCAAGAGCGAAAGTCCTACATCTGAAGCACGATATTCCCCATGGGAAACTGCACCTGAAAATATGTTTCATTTGTAAGACAAGAAAGTGGTAGTTGCCCAGAAAAAAAAAAAAAAAAGGGGGGGTCGAGGGTGGAGAGGGGAGATGGCGAGCTCAGGTGCCCCCCAGACAGCCGGAACCTGGAGCCTCTCGCCACCCCGGAGGCCACAGCACCCCAAAGCTCCTCTCCCCCAGAGCCAGGATAACGGCAATGACCCCGTGGCCGAGCCACAAGCGCTGGGGTCTACGTGTGTCAGGCACACTGCAAGGCCACACGTGGGCTGCAGAGGGCTCCCCCCTGCGCCCTCCAAGGAAGGGCGGTGGGCCCAACGCCCACATCTCCGGCCGACACCTCAGCTCTTGTATGTTCTGCATAAATAAATCTTTTAGAAAAAAAATTGTTGCCTAAAGTCACCCTCCTCCATGAAGTCCTTCAGTGAAATAAAGAGGGAACGTCCCAGACTTGCTCCAAACCCTGTAACAGTAGCAACTGCCACCCCCGTGTGGGAGAACTATGTTTCTGGAATGCTTAGTGCCCAACCAATAGCAGGTAAGCTGTTGGCAGGTGCAGGGATGCAGCGAGAACCGAAGAGGGGGACACGTGCCACTCTCCTGGCATTCAGGGCAGCTGTAGCAGCTCCCAACCTGGCAGTGACCTACCCTGGCACCACCACACAGTGCCCTGTGCCCAGAGCTCCTGGGGGAATTACTTGCTTAGTTTCTTAGGCATCTTTAGCAAATCTGTACCCAGTAACTCTCGTGGCAGGCGAGCGTGGAAGCTCCACCTACCCCTGCCCAGTGGGTGACCCAGCCTTGGGTGTATGGGTCACCCTCTTAAGAATTTGGCCCCGAGGGTCAATTCCCCAGGGCCAAGTCCTTTTGGGTGACAAACTCAGCCTTCCAGGGAGAGCCCAGGAGCCACCTATGAAGCTGGGACGGCAGCTGGCCCTCCACTGCCGGCTCTCCCCTGTGGGCACCAAGTCACATTTCGTGGGGCCAGTGTTGAAATGGCTCGTGAGCAGCCACCACAGCCACGGAAATCCAGCAAATGTGCAAATCCAGACTGCTTACGTTTCTGACTAGGGGTAAAGGGTGGGGTGGGAATTCCTTTGAAACTTGTCATTTTCTTCTGTTTACAACAAATCACGTGTTCTTAAAGAGAGGAAAGGGGCAAGGAAAGGAAAGGCCTCTTCTCTAATCAAAGCCAGTTTCTCAGGGACGACGAAAAGAAATGTTGCTGGGAGAAACAGCTGAGACATGATCAGAGAAAGCAGCAGCGAATGCAAATGGCCAGGAGGGAAAAGAAGAGAGGAAATGGGTCTGCTGGTGCTCTACATGAATAATAAACTACAATGATGAGCCAATGAATGAGAAGCCAAGGGCCTACAGAAAAGGACCAGCTGAGTTAATTATGGTTCATCTAGCCAACATCGTGTTACAGTCATTAAAAATGATGATCGTGAAGACTCATTTAAAACAGAAAAACATCTGCACTCTAAAACTAAGAAAAGCAGGAGTAACACACACGCGCACATGGCTTTACAAATTTCACATGGGAGAATGGAAAGGAAAACAAAAACTTGGTTGTGCTAGGATAATAATTGTTTTTGCTCATCTCCAAAGTTTTTACAATACTATACAGCATTTTATCATTGACAAGTCTTAAAATTTCACAAAGAGCAAAAGAGAGTTGGTTATATAGAAAAAGGAAGAAAGAAAGGATAAGGGACAAACCTGGTCAGATTTAGTCAGAGACCAAAGAAAGACCAGAGGTGGTTTCCCAAGAAAGGAATGAACACTCACTAGTATTTGCAAGGTGCTTTAGACTTTGCACGGTGCCTCTAGACACATTATCAACCCCTCCCTAACAGGTAATGAAAGAATGCCAGGGAGTTAAATGTGCCCTTATTCACCAGGTAAACAGGGGCCCTGGTCCCCTCTCCCTGGCCTGCTGTGCTTCCCCAACGCCCAGAAATGAGTGGGGCAAGACACCACCAGACAGGGCTGCTTTCTGCTCCCAAGGTCCATCTGCTCAGCACAGGCCACCTGGCCCCGGCGGGCCCAGGCAGCCACAGGGCTGAGGTGCGGCAAGGATGCTCTTTGACCTTGGGCTGCTCCCTCCTGTGGGAGCCTAAGCTCTTCTTATAATCCCTCACACCTCCCTGGGCAGCTACCCCTTGTTCTCCTTATGGTTAGGGGTGCCATTTAAATGCTGACAGTTTCCAAATCCGAACTCCAGATCTTTTAAGCTTCAGATCTGGAACACGGGGTCTGGTACACAGAAGGTGTGTGATAATTACTCACTGAATAATTTGACAGTGAGTCAAATCATGAGCACATCCAACTGAACTCGTCTTCTCCATCCCTTGCTTCTGTCTTAGCGGGTCGCTCTCCTTGCATGATGCCTGGACTACTTGAAGGCTTCCTCCACAGTCGTAGCTTCATTCAAGTCCACCAGAAAGCTTAACAGACCCCATCTGTAACTTCAGCGTACTAATCTTAAGCAAGAGTGCTTAAGTTCCTTCAATGGAGCACCATCTTGTAAAGATAAAGCCCAAATTCCCTAGCCCTTCTGTTAGGGGGAAAGGATGTCCTGAAGGAACTCTGCAGAGTTTTGTGGACTCCAGCCCTTACTCCAGTGATTGGAAACTACAGCTCCCAGCAACACCAGAGAGAACTGCAAGGACCCAAGGGTGGAGCTAAACAGGCATTCCGGGACTTTTGGGGGGATATAAGGGAGGCACACTCTCTGTCTCTGGACCACAGGCTCTCTCTGGACTGAGTGGCGGGTGGCTGATTGTTTGGCTCTTGATGAACTATCAGTGTTCCAAGTCAGCGTTGCTGGTAGGATGCTCTAGTTAACTTGTATCTCTCTCTCTCTTTCCCTAGGTTGTTCCTTTTCCTTTCCCCTTTGAAAATAAACCCATTATTGAACCTTCTGTGTGTGCCTGCAGTACAACTGAATTTTAAGTGCGAGTGAGGCCCCCCAGACACGCAACCCAGTTCACAGTGGGTTGCTCTAACACTTCCACTCTCTGGCTTTTCTCTTTGTCTTTCCAGCTCCTGATACTCACTCATGCTTCCAGCCCCAGACAAGTAAGAGCCTACCATGACTCAGTGAAAACATGTTCTCACCACTCCATCTCGCAGACTCCTACTCATCCTCAACACTCAATGACCAACTCCCAGAAGCGCCTGTGTCCCTAGGAGCACAGCTCTCACCAGCGGGACGTCACTGCAGCCTGGAACCGAACCGCGAGGGCAGGAGCCAGGTGTCACTCATTCTTTGCATACTCTACCTAAGGGAGCAACTGTTGCAATCCTGGCAAAATGTTTGCTAAATGATAATGGGACAAAGTTCCTCTAGACAGGAGCAACATCTGGAGGAGGTGCGTGCCAAACCAGCTCTTGGCTACCCCTCCATGGGCCCTATGCAAGTCACTTCGCCCAAAGAGATTAGGATTAGGGGAAGAAGGTGTCAAGGACACATTCTCTGGGCTCCAAAGAACCCTCCTCTAGGGCTGCTTTTTCCTAGGCCAGAAAGAACCTTTACTTACAAGTGGCAAAAGAGTACTGACTAGCACGCTGAAGTTACATAAATCCCACTTTAAAAATCACTCTCAAATCACTTAGATTAACACCAGAATGCCTCCCTAACCTAGATCACACCAACAATGTGCCCAGCTCTCAAAGACAATGGATGAGGAAGGAAATAAAGCAAAGCAGGAATCTATGGATTCCACAAGCATCTGTAGCCTGTGGGTCAGGGTCAGGACCAAGGCTGTGCAGGTGCAGGCATTCACTATCATCTGAATTCCCCTCGAGGCAAACGGCAACCTGCTAAGAAAGGCAAATTCAACATGTTTCTGAAAGACAGAAACAAACTCCCACCTCCCAGGAAAGGAACACAAACCTCTCAGCGGTGCGTCTAGCTGAGAGGAAAAGGGCCTGAACCAGTGCCAGAGGGGGGCAGGGACCCCATAACCTGGGTGGGGCCCTAGACCACAGGGCTCAACATTGCTTCAGAAGTTAAGGAAACACTTTCTGGTGAAGCGCCGAGCTGGTGCGGTGAACTACCAGTGCTGCCATCTTTTATTTTTGGTTTATTTATTCATGCATACCAGAACTGGGGTCCAGGCCAGAGGTGCGTGGGGTGAGAGGATTCACCAGAGACAGAGGTACTGAAACACACTGAGGGGAGCAGTGGGCGAGACAGGACGGTCTGCCGCGCCATGTGGGTCCCTCCCTGGCTGGGGATCGAACTCCCTGTGCCTC
Source organism: Condylura cristata (assembly GCF_000260355.1). Classification (NCBI taxonomy): domain Eukaryota; kingdom Metazoa; phylum Chordata; class Mammalia; order Eulipotyphla; family Talpidae; genus Condylura; species Condylura cristata. The sequence goes on along the minus strand of NW_004567121.1, from coordinate 28,365,848 downwards.
ACAGTGCTGCTCTGACCCTGCATCACCAGGCAGGTCCACGAGCACCACGTTCTTATGTGCACTGCAGCTTCTAAAACTTTCCAACAACCTCAGAAATGCACTTGATTGATCTCAGTACATTAAAGTATCATCCAGTATTTTCTCGCCTTGCGTGGGTCACACTTCTAACTTCTGAAGCATCCTGCGGCCACGGCGTATTCTTGTTCCCTGCCCAGACTCAGGGTTTCCTGCAGGCCCTTCTCCCCCGGGCCCTGGCAAGCAGCTGCCCCAGAGGACACCCCCCAGAGGACACCCGCCCTCCGTTCCTCCCCTTCGTGCACGCACACCTCAGGCTCACTCAGGGTGGATCAACTTCCCGGAGGCTGCCTGGTCGCCGTGAGACTTGCTTTGCTGGGTCTAGCCTTGACACACGTCATTTCCACTTTCCCTCGACACCACCATGCTGAGAGGAAGACCCAGCTGAGCACCTGGCTGGCGGGGTCCCAGGGAGGACCCCGAGGCTCCTGAGGGGTGAGGAAGGCCGCCGCAGAGCTGCCTGGAAGAAACAACGCAGGCAGGGCCCAGCGCAGGCAGCGAGTGACTGGCCTGGCCAGGGAAGCCGAAAACCTGCCCAGCTGAGCAGAATCACGCGCTGATAAACTGTTGCTACGCTCCTCGAGCTGTTACGCAGACATGGGTGACAGGTGGGGAGTGTGTGGATGGGGCCGGGAGCCAGGTGTGCGCAGTAAGGCCACGGAGAAATGGCCACCCCGCACTGGAGAATTCCCTGTGAAGTCAAAACATGACTGATTTGCCCAGACTTTTGATCCAGTTCCAATCTTGAAGAAGGGTGTTTAGACTTCAGCACTGCACGCCACCCTATACTAAGTATCATCCAGTATTTTCCCCAGAACTTGGTCTCACGGACATCATTACTACTCTGTCCTGTAACCCCATCCTCAGCCACGGAAGGTGTGGAAGGGCTGCTGGCTGCAACACTCAAGCCAGATAGTAGGGCTCCATGCTCAGGGCAACACACCTGCCCCCAGAATCACCTCCTCGCCCCACCCCCCACCCCGTGGCTCCCCCTCACAGCGGTGGGCTGAGAACCCAAAAGCCCCATTCTGTTGGGACTGGGCCGCTACGGGCCCGCGGGATGACGACCAGCGGGGTCCCTTCACGACTGCAGGAGAGAGGGACCCCACACACTGAGTTCTGAGCCTGCTCCGCTCCTTCCTAGCTGTGGCCCCAAACCAGTCACTTCACTCAGCACACGTCCGCTCCCCTCTGTGAAACGACCTCTACCGCCGGCTGGTCAGCGGTGGAGACGCTGGTCTCCACCTGCACCTGGCATGACCTCTGCACACACACACCTGAGTGCTGGTCAGGACTGTCCCCTGGGGGAGTCCATCGAGAAAGGGTATCTGGGTGGGAGGCTAGCTAGGGACCCCGATGTTTATTCGGGGCTGGTCTGCGCTAGTGGGTTCTACAACTATGAAGAAACCGCACAGCAAGGATAACTCGGTCTTAGCAACTCGCCTCATGCGTCTACCAGGGCACCTGGGCAGATCAAGCTCAGGCGGGGTGAGCGCCTGGGGGTGCATGCGTGCACACTTAACCTGTGCACACCTACACGTGCACATACCAAGGGAGCTCAGTGCTCGTGAGGCAGTCCTGAGGGGCACGGGGAGACCCAAGCATGGAAACGGGGGTCTGGACCGGCCCTGCCCAGGGCTTGAGCTTCCGCTCCAGAAAAACCCACGGACGCTGAGTGTCGCTTTAAAATAACAAACATGAGGACTCTGGGAGTCACAGCAAGACGTCAGTGAAGCAATGTGGGTGAAAGGTGGGACCTCAGCAGCACAAGCACCCTGGTGACCTACTGGAAAAGCGCCGTGTGTACACAGATGAGGGTCAGGAGAGGCCGCAGAGAAACGCAGCCAGGGAAGGGACCGAGGGGTGGCGCCCACGAAGCTGTGTGCCGTTCGAAGGGACCCTGCCCCCTGTGCGGGGGAGAGGGGTGCTGGTGCCCCCACGCCCTCTGTCTGCATTCCTTGTTATCCTGGTAATGGAGAGGAGGCCTTGGTCCCACCCTGGCCCACAGCAGCTCCCGGGGCCAAGAGCTGCCTTGGGGTTGCCTCCTCCCTCCCTGTTTCATGCACACCTGGCCCACCTGGCCCACCTGGCCCACCCCACCCACCTGGCCCACCTCGCCCACCTGGCCCACTTGGCCCACCTGGTCCACCTGGACCACCTGCACCACCTGGCCCACCTCACCCACCTGACTCACCTGGACCACCTGCACCACCTGGCCCACCTCACCCACCTGACCCACCCGGCCGCTGGCTGCTCAGAGACTCAGCCGAGCTCTTGCTGTTCCAGCCCAGCCAGAGTGGGCTGCTGCCCACGCCTCAGTTCCTGTCCCAACCCACCCCAGGTAGCTTCGTAGGTCCTCCTAGGCAGGTTCCCACACGGAATACTCTGTCCTGGCTTCTCTCCTCCTGTGTCCAATTCCCAGGAGGGGTGAGAGGGGCACTTTCTAATACATTCTCTGGCCACCTGCCTGTTCCCCAGCACTGCCTAGGAAATAACTCGGGGGTCCCAGAGAAGCAGGAAGGAGGCAGAGAGGCTTTCAGGAGCCTAGGGAACACATCCTGCCACTGCCTGCCCCCAACTTTTCACTCCCCAGCGACCCCTCCGTGCCCAGTGACCCAGCCCCTCTGTCTCCCCCCAGCCTGTCACCTCACCTGTGCAATGGGGTAGGTAAGTAACACTGGACACCGTGGACAGAATCCTGAATTCCAGCCAGCTGATGACCCCGAGTCCCTCTCACATCCCCTCGGCCCCCCGGAGTCAAGGGCCTATTCACTGGCTGAGTGATCTGCTAGGCATTGGTAGGTGCTTGAGGAAATATACATCCTCAGCTCTCTCACGTTTGAATTTGCCAACAAGGTCCTAGCAGGCTATTCATTCCAGGAGAGAATTTGCTCCCAAGCAGACTTTCTGCTATGAAATAAGGCTATTAAAGACTCCTCTGGCCGCAGACTCCCGGCAGGCTCCTGACATGTGGGGGGAGGGGGGAGGGTCTCCTCCTCAGCTGTTATCTCCCACCCCCGCCCCCTCTTCCCTGCTTCACCATCTCCTCCATGGACAGTCAGGTGCCAGAAAAGGCAAGCCGTGCCAGGCTCCAGGTGAGGCAGAATGAGGGGAGTCCCTGGCAGCCACAGTCTCTTCTCCTGCACCTCCAGGACCCCTCCAGCTTCAGCCCTATCTGCATTCTGCACCACCAGAGCCACCTCCTGTTGTCTGACCCTCTATTGGGCAGGCTGCGAGGTCATATTGCTCTGTAAAGTTCACCCACTCACTGATGAAGGAAGCCCCAGCTCCACCCTGAACCCCACACCTCATGCCACAGCCCGACTCCACTTGCTTTTCCCGCTGGAACCCCAAAAGGCCTCCTGTGGAAGAGCCCCGGGCAGGCGGGCCGGTTTGCTGGCATCTCAGGCCCCTTGCAGATCTAAGCATGGGCGTGTGGCAGGAGGGCGCAGAGGAGACTTAGGCACGGGCAACGCATCTCCAGTGCCACAGGTGATAAAGGCAACAAAAGCACTCACAGCCCCCTGGACATCCAGTGCCTGATTCAAGTGTGGGCCTGGGCTTGTGCCCACCCACCCAGCAGGGAGTCCCTACTGGCCAGAGCCAGCAGCTGGTGGGAGGCGAGACAAGGGGAGCTGCAGTGCAGGGGAAGAAAAGGGCCAGGGCCAGGAGCAAGTTCCTGGTGTTGCCCCGATGGGGGGTGTCTGGCCACGGGGTCCTACATCCCTTCCGCCAGCCCCTGCCCCTCCCATCCTGAGGGCCCCCATCCCCAGAGGTGCTGGCCCAGAGGAGCAGCCGCGGGTGGACGGTGAGTGGACGGCGCCCTGCTGGCGGCTGGGGAAGGGCTGTCGGGGTTTCTCCAGTGGCGGCACAGGGCCGCCGAGGCTCAGTTTCCGCCATATACGGAGGCACTGAAAGCGGGGAAATGCGTCTGAGGGTGACTGGTGGGTGGGCCTGGGAACTGGGCACCTTTTAAAAGTCACATTAGTCCCAAACAAGTGACTCAGAAACTTTGGAACACAGCCGTCTGGAGCTGGGGCCTCCCGCACCCTATCTCAGGCTCCCTAGCAGACCTTGAGAGCCACTTCCCCTCCCCCTCCGCTCCCAAAGGCCCATGGGGCAAAGCTTCAATGTCAAGGTCATGGAATGTGAATGCTTTTAGTCTTGATTTACTTATTTTTTTATCTTTTTCTGCTTCTCAGTCTCCTGGGAGTTTTGTTTCCTAGCAGCACAAGCAATCGTGGGTCCAACCTCTGGGCCCCAGTGGGGAGAACCATGGACAGCAAAGACCACTCAAGCGGCCTAGGGACCCTGGCGGAGAGGGAAGGGCCAGAAGGGCCGGTGCAGCAAAGGTCGTGGCCAGTTGGAACCCAGGCCTCACACGCTGCCATGCCCAGCTGTCTGTGGGCCCTGGGCTGTGCTTTTCACCGGTCGCCTCTACTCCGCCCAGACAGCTGCCAGCCAGGCCCACAACCAGCACAGACGCAAACTGAAACCCACCAATCTCATGCCACGTTGAAAGGACAGGTTGTCGCCTTATCGAAACAGGATGTTAGGAGAAAAACATGAAGCTATCTGCACGAGCCCAGACTGGGCTCCTGCAGACCGAGAGGCACAAAGCTTCCATGAGCGAGGACACTGCATGAGCCAGAATGGAAAAGCAGGAAGAACCTTGGCCCAAGAACCAGGAAAAAGTTAAAGCAGCGAAAAACCCGTGTTTACTTCTAACCAAGTTGGAGGCAATGGGACAGTCCGACAGAATTCTTGCATCAACCACCAAAGGCACCGGGGGGCCCCTGGAGGCTTGGCCCCCAGTGCCAGCAGACACGGAGGTGGCAGCATGATGGAGCAGGAAGAGCAGTGAACTGGGCAATGGACGCTATAGCCGTGTGGCTGTGTCCTGGCTGTGTGGCCTTGGGCAGGTCACTTTCCATCTCTGGACTCATGCATAGGATAGGACAATGGTGGAACCCACTGACCCTGGACCCCCGTAGGCCCCCGAGAGTGTTTACCAGCTAACAAACTCAGAAGGCCAGGAACCATCTAGCTGGGGTCTTGGCGCCGCGACAGTCTGTTGACTGGGGTCAAATGCCAACCCCTCAGGTAGAACGTGTCCTCCAGGCCCAGCAGAGCTCAGCACGGAGGCCAGTGCAGCTGTCCCCTGCACCAGTCCTCACATCATCCCACTGCTCAGGCACCCTGGGCTCCGGGTGGCGGAAGAGGGGCTGTGACCGCACATCTCTGCTCCCTCCAGCCCCTCAGCGTCCCCCATCTGGCGGAGGGTCACCGAGTCCGCACAACTGAACCAAAGACAGGCAGAGGCCAGACGCCAAAGGAGCCCTCTCTGCCCAAAGGGCACCGCCGAAACTGCCTGGACACCAGGTCTCGGCAGGCCTCTGCCACCCTCTCGGGCTGGACACAGCAACAGTGGCCCTGAGGTCCAGCCCTGCCATCTTCCAGCCTCAGGGCCAAGCACACACAAATTCCAGTGCAGGGCAAAAGCTGAGGGGCAGGCCCTCCTGCCCAGCCGTGACTCCGAGGCGCCCGGGGCACACTGACGCAGGGCAGAGCAAAGCAAACAACACCGCGGCCTCTTCCGAGGCCGGCGGAAGGGGGAAAGGCAGAACTCACCTCTCTCAGCAACTGTAGGCCGTTGAGCGCGTCCTGCTGCTGCTGAGCCACGGTGACCCCCAGGACGAGTGTGTGGACCACGCAGGACACCACGGAGATGACCACGATGGGGCTGAGGCTGAGGGGCAGCGTGATGAAGTAGGAGAAGACAAAGAAGGCCTGCCAGCCCACCGTGTCGCTGGCCGCGTGGGCCCGGGTGAAGTTCAGGCCCAGGTAGGAAAAGATCTGGGCCGTGATGAGCAGCCAGAGCAGGTAGGGCACCACCTTCCGGGTCACCCGGTCCGGGAGCAGCCCCTTTTTGCAGAGCACGAAGAGGATGATGTCCAACACCAGTCCCACGGCGGCCACCATGAGGGGCGCCAGCTTGTCGCTGGAGAAGACCACCGCGCACATGACCACCACGTAGCAGTCAAAGAGGGCGGCGAAGACCACCAGCACCAGCAGGGTCTCGTGGCGCTGCCTTTTGAAATAGGTCTGGTAGAGGTTCTCGAGGGACTCGGGCACGAAGGTCAGTCGCATGAAGCGTGGCAGGCAGAGGCAGGACCCCGAGTTCCGGACGGAGATCTCGTGGGTGCGGCCCACCCCGCGGTCGGGGTCCGAGGGCAGGCTGACCGAGTACTCAGCCGAGTACTCCGCCGAGTACTCGGGGTCGGAGAAGCCCTGGTTCCGCGGCATCTCGGCGGCTGCCTCTTCCACCGCCGAGGAGAAGTGGCCGGGGGGCGGAGGGACGCTCTGGAGCGGGCGCCTAGCAGGGCTCTCGGGGACCCAGGCAAGGCAGAGCGGCCAGGAACGCCCGGAACGCGGAGCGGGTTTGCTGGGCACCGGCAGCGCCGACCGTCTGCAACTGAACAGGACGCGGCTGAGTGCAGGCGGCTCTTGCTCGGCACCGGCGGGTTCTCCAGGACCCACCCGTCCGTCCCCTCGCAGCAGGCGGCCCCTGAGCCGGGCCTTCTCCCGCCACCCCCGCACTCACACGCGCCCGGCCGCACCACCTCGTCCTTCCACGCCAGACACCCGGTTTCCTGCCTGCAGCTTGCCCGGGGGCCTCCGTGCCCGCACCCCCGTGCCATCTCACCACCCCGACCTCCTCGCCTCGGTCTCCGCCAGGCCCAAGCCCTAAGATAAAACGTGCCGGGAAGAAGGCAGAGCCACCCGAGATTCCTGAAGCTTCCTTCTGTTTACTTCCTTTCCCCACCCAGCCCTCGGCGGCCCCGG
>NW_004567121.1:28348723-28358241 GCF_000260355.1 Condylura cristata | reverse complement strand
GGCGGCGGCCCCTCCCTCCCTCGCTCCCTCCCCGCAGTCGCCGCCCTCTCGGCGAGCGCGCCCAGGACTTGTGGGGGGCGCGAGGAGGCTCCCCGCTCCAGGCCCGGGACCGGCGAGGAGGAAGGGCGAGGACCGAGGGAGGGGCGCGGCGGCGAGACTCGGAGGGACCCCCGTGGCCCCGGCTTCAGGGGCGGGACGGAAGCCGGGCGAATCAGCGCCTCCCCGCCAGGTCCCGGAGGGGCAAAGCCCGGGCCCCGCCCTCTCGCAGGTGAGGCGGGACGCCCCTGCCGCCCCCCGCCCCGCCGCGGCTTCCTTCCGGGCGGGGAGAGGCCGAGCTGAGGTGGGGGGACGTCTCCCCGCCCGCCCGGGCCTAGTGTCCCCGCCCACCCGGCAGCGCAAACCCCGAGCTGCCGGCCTGAATCGCCTTCAGAAGGGCCTGCAGCTGAGCCCCGTTCTGGAGGGTGTAGGAGGGGCCCAGGTGGCGCCGGCACGTGGAGCCCGAGGCTGCCCTGCTTCCACGCGGCCCGAGATGGGTCTGAATTCACACCACCACCACCCCGCTGCGCCCTTAAAAAGGCCAAGGTTCCTTGAGTGGTTAAGCCTATCAGTCTCTTACACCACAGTATAAATTTCCTTTCTTTGGCTGAGAGAACATCATGTCAAGATCAATCAGGGGTTTTAGGAATCTAGATAAAGAGAGAGGAGGTTGTGTGGGAACAAAAATATGTGGGGGAGGGGTTGGGGGACACTGCTAAGACAGCCAGAGTTTGGGGGTTGGGCTCCCTGGGGAGAGAAGAAGAAATAGGTCAGAGGAGAAAAATGCACCACCCAGCCCCTGAATGGTCATGCTTCCTCAGGCCCCTGAAAGCCTTCCTGGAGTGCCCTTCCCAGAACTGGCCTCAGGGAACAGGTGCGTCCCAGGACGGGTCACAGCCCCCTCGTCATTTCCTCATGCTGACTCTGAGAAGCTGAGATCCTCAGCCCCAAGCTGACGGCATAATCTTGGGCTTAGGAGGCGGGTGATTTGATTCAAGCTTTTTCTGCTTTCCACTTTCCCCATTGTTTTGTTTGCAGTTCAAACATTTATTTTGAATTGTTACAAGACGTTAAAGGAGGCTTGATTTATGTTTTTTAAGGGACAAGTATTTAATAGAAGGAAAACGCTGGCAGTTTGGGCTGACTTTGGTACATGGACACCCACAGCGCACCTTTGTGGGTTCCTCCCCCTTTTCAGGTTCATGTCACCCCTTGGCGTTCTGTGTACTCCCTGCTTGGTAGGGCCACACCCCACTCCTGGCCCTGAGGGTTCCCTGCTGCACCTGCCCTTGCCCCCATGCCCCAGCCTCTTGTCCCTGCACACCCCCTGTGGGAAGAGTGTTCCTCACGGACACCCCCAACCTCCTCCCCTTACCGCTGACCTCACCCTTCCTCTCCCTGTCTTCCCCTTTCCTGTGGGAATCTGCTCAGCAGTCACGTGCGAGCACAGAGCCAGCACCCGACAGTCATCGGCCAGGGCCAGAGCAGCATCCAGCCCCTGCCCTCGGGCCTGCTAGCCCCTCCTGGACACCATGTCCACCAACATTAAGAAACTAGAGCCTGGCCCTCCCTGGTGGCGCAGCGGGTTAAAGCACAGCACTGAGAAGCTAAAGCCATTTCCGCATGAGTTCGATCCCCGCTGACCCCGGAGGTGACCACATGGCGCAGCAGACCTTCTCCTGACCCGCCTGCTGCTCCCCTCAACAGTGTACTTCGTCCATCTGCCTGTTCTGCTCCCCACTCTGTCTCTGGTGAAGCCTCTCGCCGCCCCTGCACCTCTGGCCTGTACCCCAGTTCTGTATGCACAAATAAATAAATCTTTAAAAAAAAAAAGAAACTAGAGCCTATGGATTTAGGCCTTACATCTGAAAATAATTTAGTTCAAGAGCAACAACTATACAAGTCAAACAACACAGGAACTGGGAAGCGAACCTGGGCACAGGTAGCAGTCAGCAGTGACCGAAACTGGGCGTTCCTGCACTGGACACTCCGGGCCTGAGGGGCTGGCCTTCGGGGTGCCTGGAGCCTCCCACAGCAGCTCAGCAGCAGGAAAGGCCCAGGGCCTTTCCCTCTCTGCTCTGCAGTTATGGGTACAGTCCTGCCCTGTGGGTAGGAGGCCAGCGGGACTGCCAGGAAGTCAGAGAGGACTAAGTGAATCTTCCAGCACAAGCGAGCTGCTCCAGGCCTGCTCAGGAGACCAGGAAATACGTGACTGGTCGGGAACTGGCAGCAAGGCCCCGAGAGCCTGCTGTCTCGCTTGCAGCTGCTTCTCTGTGCCAGGCAGCTGGTAGGCACTCAACACAGCCCGCGTGCCTGGGTGACTTCCCGAAGAAGCAAGTGCCCTGGCTCTCCGAGGGGACCGATAAGACCTCGCTCACTGAAGCTGAAATATCCCGGTCCAGGGGCAGTTAAAGCAACCACTCTCTCATGGACAGGGCGGGCAGCGCCTCTGACGCCTCACTATGCACCCGCGTAGCCTGCCCCACGGGCACGCACGCTGCTGTCACCAAAAGCTACCGTCCCTCTCTTCAGAACCCAGGCACACGCACCCACGCAGCCCGAGGCCGGGAACGGCTACTGGGTTATAGAATCGTGGGCTTGAGTGTCAGGGAGCTGGGCACCCTCACCCCACCCAGGGTCCACTCTGGATGGAATACTTCTTCGCTGAAGGTGCCCTTTGTTTGCAGGGGTTGAGAGTCGAGGTGATGGCTAAGAATTCATTGTTACTGGATAAACAAGAGCGGTTTGGCTCCTCAGGGAAATGTGGTACCTCCCGAATCCAGCAAACAATAGATCAGAGCTGAGCCCTGGTGTCCTGGGGAAAGAGAACTGGGAGGAGAGAAGATCATTAGCTCCCCTGATGCCAGGCACCTGGAGAGCGGGGCTGGGCTGTGGCTGAGCGCAGAGCCCGAGGCAGGGGCCTGCACGCAGGTGGCTTCACTGGGAAGTGATCCCGGGGAAATGCAGTGTGAGGAAGCGGTCACTGCCCAGGGCAGTGGGGCTCATCCCTGCCACCTGCTGAGGAGTCTGCAGAAGGCACCTCAGAATTTTCCACTGGAAGGGTAGAAGAGAAGGCTATTTGTCCACCTACAGCCCTCCCCGTTAATTACGAGTAACCCATTGGGGTGCTGGCTCCCAGATGTGTGTCAGTGCCTGCATGGGGAAGAAGCAAGAGACACTTGGTGCAGAAAGGACTGTGCTTCCAGCACCTTTCTTAGCAAAGGCGCAGTAGACAGGAGGGCAAGAGTGGCCCATGTGCGCCCAGTCCCCTCACCGGCCTGTGCAGTCACTGGGCCCTGTCACCCGGGGAGGCCCCTGGGACAGCAGCGCCGTCCCTCTGGGCACCGGGTCTGATGCTCGGTGACACGCTGGACGGATGACTCCTCCTCCCCCAGCCTCAGGGTCCCTGTGTCACGCAGCACCAGCCCAGGCCAGGGTCACTGGGAGGAAGGGAGTTTAACAGGAACCTGAGTAGTTGCAAATCAAGTCACGCGGGCACTATGGCCCACCTCATGGCGGGATGCTGGGCAACTCTGGCCACTTACGTTCCAGCGTGGCCATCGAGGGCTCGCTGGCCAGCTGTGCCCCTCCAGCCCTCTCATCATTCCATGGCGCACCACCCCCACCCCCAGCTTCTGCCACTTCTGGTCTCTCTCCTCCAGGCTGCCCTCTCTGTCCACCTCTGCGTCTCTTACTGCCTCTGCTTCCATGTCAGGGTCTCCCTGACCCCTCTCGGGTGGCTCGTTGAGCCACAGTGTGTGTGTGTGTGCACGCGCGTGAGTGCCTGCTGTGGACACGTGTGAGCACGTGCGTGTTAGTGTGAGAGTGAGCAAGCCCCGGTGTTGGGGTGTGTGTGGTGAGTGGCCTTTGTGATGAGTTGTGCGTGAGCACGTGTGTGTGAGTCAGCCCATGTGGGCAAACACGTGCATGAGCCGCACCCTGCCCTTGCCAGCTTCCCTCCTCCCGCTCCCCAGCGCCACCTCCTCCCAGCTGGGTGACAGGGCCGCCTCCCAGGGATGCTCTGAGTCTGTCCCTGCCGGACAGATCCAGGCCCCCGGTGCCTCCTGCCCAGCTGCTGAAACATAGCTGTTACCCCTCACCTGCCATTAAACCAAATCGGTCGCGTCAGGCCCAGCCTTGGGCCGCACGCACAGCACACACTTGCTGCAACACCCTGCTTTCCCCGTGCTGTGTCTGTTCCCGCCTTAAGCTTGGCGAGGTAGGTACCACTGATGACCCCATTTTACAGGTGAGGGAGCGGCTCAGGGGCATGAGGTAACTTGCTCCTGACCCACAGCCCTGAAGGGGAGGAGGAGGGGGAACCCAGGAACTCCAGACCTCAGGGCGGGCTGCGGGTGGAGTCCTGGAGAAGCTTGTTGTCACTCTGCGCTGTCTCAAGGAGCCTGACGGGTAGCCAGGGAAACCTGGGAAATCATGGCTCGTTGGTACCAGAGCTGAGACTTCCAACTTTATTCAGCTCCAGCCCGGATGATGAAGTTGAGGCCCACATAAGTTAAATTTGGGGAGAGGAAGACACATGCCCGTGGAGTGTGAAGCAACGCGTGAGTGCTGAGTAATCCTGAGGCCTCCGCTGAAATGTCTGCTTTCCCAGGGCGCTCCAGCCAGGGCCCCTGGGGAGGAGGCGCCATAGAAATGCAGGCTGGGGATAAGGAGCAGCAGAACCCAACTTCAGAACAACAAGAGGAGGCTTAGAAGGGCCCCCTGGGAGGAGGTGGGGACCTCCCCCAATATGTCCCTCTCACAGGTGGAGGGTGACCAGTACCCAGAAGAGAAGGCCAGGACTTGAGTCTGGGGGTGTTGGGCTGGAGGGCTGGTTCAAAGCCCTCCTTGCAGACCTAAGCCATTCAGGGGCTGCTCTTCCTCATGCCACCCCCATTTCAGCAACGCGGAGCCATCTTCGACCCTGCCCTGCCTCTCCCCTCCCTTTACCCATTCCCCTCACCTCAACTTTGGTCTAAATCCCCCTCTATTTTAAAAGTCCGGTGCACTGGCTATCTCTGGCCGGGGTAAAAGGATGCCCCACGTCCCCACGTGCCAGAGGACCACACGGGGAATGCCGTGAGGTGCTCAGAGCTCACCTTCCCTTTGCAGTCATTCTCCAAGAACATCTGTCCTTTGTACTTAAAGATCTGAAGACAGATCTGTCCTGAAGAGTGGCGGTCACCCCCAAAAAGACTGGCCTCCACCCTGGACCCTGTGATTGTGACCTCATTTGTGCAGCCGCAGATCTGATGGGTCTTGATGATCCTGGGCCACCAGGGGCCCTCGTACAATGACAGTTATCCTAAGGAGCCACACGCAGCTGACGCTGTCGGGAAGTGGGCTGCGGCGATCAGCCAGGGAGCCCTGCGGCGCCCTGCAGCTGAAGGCGCCTCCAAGGTGGGGTGCCGCTCTGCTGCCCCTCTTGACCTTGGACTTCTGGCCTCCAGAACTATGAAAGAATGTTTGTGACCTTTGATCACTGCGGCCGTGAGCAAGCCCGGACCCACCTCACAAGTGCACAGCTGTGTCATGACCCTCGCTGCATGTTCTGGGATTTTCGTGCCGATTCCCCACCCGCTGGTCAGGTCAAGCTGGCCAGGGCCTTTGTTCACTTTGCCCTGGATTACCAGCCCAACAGACTCTCAATAAATTTTGTTGGTTTAAAAATCTGTTGGATCCTCTTTTCCAAATATGGGGCTTCTTCAGTTACGGGGCTCGGCCCCCCCATCCCCGCTCCAGGATGGCAAGAGCCACAGAACCCACCTGGTTCTTATCCTTGCACCTCAATTTACTTGATTTTTTTTTTTCCTGGAAGGAAGTTGAGTGATTTGACTGGTAAGTCATTTTAAACACTTTTTACTATGAAACCACCAGGAATTGATTGTGGGATGGGAATGTACAAGTTTGTATCTGCTTTTCAGGGACATAACAAAACTGTATGGAGGAGACATGGGTCTCTGCGGATCATGTCCCACGCCCACCTCCTGGAGGGCGCGTTCTCTCTCCTGTACACGAGCCCCAGCCCAGACCCTGGGCCCAGGCCCCGAAGACCTGCCCCCGCGAAGACCCACCCTGCTGCTCTTCACGTCTGTGCAACCCAGGCCCTCTTCACTCTGCACATGCTGTTCCCTCTGCCCAGCCCTCTTCTGCCTTTCATCCACCTGGCAAACCGCTGCTACATATCCTCAAAGACCACCACCCCCTTCACCTACTCTGTGAGGTCTCCTAGCCCAGGCGGGGCAGGCCTTCAGGAACCTGCTGTGAGGACAGGCTGCCAGGCTCTCGCCCCTCCTGGGGGTCCCTCCATGTGCTCGCCCATCTCCTCAACCTGCTCTGTATTTCTTCACGGTGCTCTCTGTCTGAAATGACTGAATCATTAGCTGAGTGTTTCTCCCCTGGAGAATGTGAGCTCCATCGGAACAGGGAACGACTTTTGTTTGTTTACTTATTTTTAACTGCTGGCTCCCCTGTGCTTTGCACCAAGTTGATCCATAATAAGTACATTCCTTTCGATCACTCCCAAGACAACTTACCAAAAACTTAGTGTCTAAAAAGCACACCTTTATTATTTTACCGTTCTGGAGGTCAGAAATCCACAGTGGGCCTCACCTGGGCTAAAGAGCGCGGCTGTGCCTTTTCTGGACCTTCCAGCGGGAATGCACTTCCTTACCGTTTCCTGCTGCCCAGGGCCACTCACATTCCCTGGCCAGGATCCTTCCTCTGGCTTCAAAGCCAGTGATGTCGCATCACCCTGACCTTTCTTCCCAGCCACTTCTCCCTCTGACCAGAGCCGTGAAAGGCTTGCCAATTTTAAGGAACCATGTATTCAGATTGGACCCACCTGGATAATTCCTCTGTCCCAAGGCCTCACCTCCAAACTTGCTTTTTCCAGTAAAGCGGCTATGCAGAGTCTCTGGAGCTTAGGCTGATGGGAGTGGGGGTGTTGTCTTCCCATGGCTCTGGGCGTGGGACATCCAGGCAGCACTGGCCAGAGCACAGGCCTGTGTTACTCCCTCCACTGCAATCTTCCCCAGATGTTTCTGATCTTGATGTTGCAACAAGTGACAGAAGCAGGTTAAATTTGGAGATTGTAAAAAATCTTAAATGTCTGTGAAAGGCTGCTTTTGTTATTTTTATTTACTTAATTTATTTTGAGAGCAACGAGGTCCTTGAATCTTCCCATGCAAGAGAAAGCGTTGGCAGAAACTCCTGTGTTCTTCTTCCTGCAACCCCATGCCGGAGACTGCATGACAGGGCCGGGCCGGTGACCCACGAAGGAGCGCGAGGCCAGACGTGGAACCGGTGGAAGAATGGATGCCCGAGGTTCACAGGATTCCACCCATGATTCTCCAAACCCTCTATTTTCTGCCACTGGAGTTTTCTCCCAGAAGCACGTTTCACTTCCTCAAAAATGTTGTTTTCCTGCTGCAGATTTCATTTCAGTACAGTTATCATGCCCTTTGCATAAAGAAGACCGAAAGGCTTGCCCAAGGACCATGGCCAGTGAAGGGCACGCCCGAGTTGAGCCCATGCCTTAGGCCCCGGGGCCTGGCACCCAGGCACTGAGCCGTCTCCCGGCCCACGGCCCGCTCAGTCCGGAGGAATGGGGGCTCCACAGCCTGCCCCGCTCTTCAGGTAGGGGCAGGTGGGGGCAGGCCCACAGGCATGGTCAGGACAAAGCAAAGCAGGTGTGGGCAGTGACAGAGAAGCCCGGGCCTTAGCCTTACCGGTTGTCCGTCCAAGGCAGAGCCAACTTCTCCAAAGGTCAGAGGTCGGAGAGGAGGAGAGCCAGGCAGCAGGGGAGGCCTACAGCCCAGCCAGACCTTTTAGACCTTTCTCGACCAGCGTGATGGCTGTACTGTTGACCCATTTTTATATCTTAAAACAGGAGACACCAAGTACACGTCCCAGTTATCAAGCCCAAGCAGAGCGAGGCCCAGCTCTATGAAGCTGAGGCTTTCGCCCGCTGGCCTCCGAGGGCGCCCTCCTGTAGGGTAAGTGAGATGCTCAGGCTGTTGTGCTGTTGGCTTCTGTAGCTATCACCTGCGGCCTTGAACGCAGGAGGCGCTTGGGAGCGGGGCTGGGGTAAGAGTGCCTGATGGCGGAAGCCTGGGGTATGCGGGCCATGTGTAAGTGGGCGCAGCTGAGCCTGGAGGCAGAGCAGGGAGGAGAGGGAGAGTGGTGGAGAGACCCCGAGGCGGCCCCGAGGAGAGCCCAAAGAGTAAAGCTTCGCCAGGGGCTGGGAGACCTGCGCACCTGGTGGCCCCTACAGGTGGTGTAGGAAGGTCATTAAAAGCCTGACCAGGCCTGGCGGGGCTCCAGGCCTCCCCTTCACCCGCCTGCCCGACCCACAGAGAACCTGCCAGGGCCCTGCAGGCCCGATCCACCAGGCCCGATCCGCACCTCCTTACCGTGTGTCCTGACCGCCTTCCTCAAACCACGATGAACACCCATCCCAGGGGCCCACCCACGGGAGAGGGAGAGCTTTGGATGTCGCCCCCTTCAGAACCACCGAGAAGTAGACCCAGGAATTGGATGGATGGGGCTCACCGGTCAGCCTCAGTAAGGACGGAAGTTAGGCCAGAACCTGCACCCAGCTGTATGGTGACAGTTGGACTCTTCCCTCTGGACTAGAACCCTTCAACTGCTCCTGACACGGGGCAGGAGCTGTGGCGGGGCGTAGGAAGGTGAGAGGACGAGACGTGCCCCTTGATCCAGCCAATGAAGAAGGCGAAATGGCGGAGCCAGCAGATGGAGCTCGGCTTCTGCTCCCCATTTTACCAGCAGAAAAGTTAGCGAGGCCAGGCAGGCTCCCCGGGGGTCTCCGTAGAAACACAAGACTACGGGAGGGGAGGATCTCCGCCATCAGTACCTGTGTGCAGCGGGCGCACACGCCACGTGCGTTCACACACCTGGCATTTCAGACTCGGGGTGAGAGGAGACTGCGGTAAACCTGTGGACTCCCAAGTCCCCGTGCCCCGTCCCACTAGCATGCGTCGTGATCCAAAATCACAACAGAGATGCAGAGAAGCGGTCCCTGCCCTTCAGGGACCAGGGCTGACCCCTTCCCAGGCCCTGGGGACCACCCTGCACCCCAGGACACGCCCTCTTCTCTCTGGGCACTTTGCTCTCAGCAGACAAAGATTCCCCCATCCCAAATCACAAACAAATGACAACCTTTCCAGGCCCTTCATCCTCCTCCTCCTTTCCAAGACAAGCTTCTTGCTGTCCCCTTCTTGCTCGTAGCCTTCGTGATGTTCAAGAGAGGGGACCCGAAAGGGCAGGTTGGAGGAAGGAGAGAGAGGAGTTGCCCAGAGATGGCAGAGGAGGGAGGGAGGGAGGGAGCCAACAAATGGTGGAGGAGGACAGTGAGGGGAGTAGGGAGACAGTGAAGGAGTGGGGGGGACAGTGAGGGAGTGGGGGGACAGTGAGGGAGTAAGGGGACAGTGAGGGAGTGGGGGGACAGTGAGGGAGTAGGG
>NW_004567121.1:28345074-28348437 GCF_000260355.1 Condylura cristata | reverse complement strand
GGGGGGCAGTGAGGGAGTGGGGGGCAGTGAGGGAGTGGGGTGAAGGAAGCTGCGCAGGGGCTCTACATTTCACTTTGCTGAGGCGTCACTTGAGCAAGGGCATTTCCTGAGCAGATGCGTTCTTTCAGAGGACGGATCTGGGATGAAAGAAGAAGGTTTGGAAAGAAGAGACCATCAAGGGAAGCTGGCGAGGAGGCAGAGCGCCATAACCAGAGGCCGGTGGCCAGGTGGAAGCCGCACTCTAGGAGTCTCTGCCGGGAGGGCCCGGCTCCGGGGAGTCGCCATGCCCACTCTCTGGAAACAGACACATGCGGGTTTTTAGTGAAGCATATCCATGTCCTCCTGCAGATAGTAATTTTTGTAACTACTAAATAATTCATGCCGGCATTGTTTTCCCTCTTGTGTTCTTAAAAAAAAAAAAAAAAGATGCTGTTGACAGCACAAATGGTGGCGGGAACAAGCTGGCCTCGGCTTTGCCATCCGCCCCACCTGGCTGTGCGAGTGGGGCCGGGGACCCAGCCACAGCCAGACACCTGTCAGTGAGGGGAATATTCGGTGGAGTAGGTGCTAAACCTGTTCTTTTGGAAGATTTATTTTACTTTTTTTTATTCATGCAAACAAGAACTGAGGTAGAGGCCAGAGGTGCGGGGGTTGAGGGAAACCACCAGAGACAGAGAGGGCAGCAGAACAGGCAGATCTACTGAAATACACTTCAGAGGGGAGCAACCGGTGGGTCAGGAGAGGTCTGCTGCGCCGTGTGGGTCAGCTCCCTGGCTGGGGATCCAACTCGTGCTGCAGTGTCTGTGGACAGATTCACAGTGCTGCGCTTTAACCCACTGCACCACGGGGAGGGCCCTACTCCAATTTATTTTTGCTAGCCTTTTCAAAGTCAGAGCAAGAGCTTAGTCCTTTAAAAAAAAGTTAATTGTAAAAAATTTATTTTTCACTCAAACTGCATTTGGTGAAATGGGTTCAGAGTGGGTTTTAGCAATTTTCTTACCCACTCGCCACTCCAGGGTGTCCTGGATTGATAATGCAACCAGCCCCGCCAAATGGAGGCAACGGATGGCCCCCCTTATTTTGAGTGAGCAAGGAATTAGGGCCTGTGTAAGGCTCTCTGCTCAGGACGGCGCCAACCTTCTCCATTCATTAGCGCCTGAGAGCCAGCGCCACCAGCTAGCAGTGTTAGGTCTGTTTGGACTGGAAAGCCTGTAGCCCGCTGGGCTATTTTTAGAAGCTGCTAGCACTGAGTCAGTCTTCCTGCTGGCGTGGGGGCTCTCTCCTGCGTGCTGTCTGCGCTCACACCTTGGAGCAGAGTCCGGCCTCCCTCGCCCACTGGCCTAGACCGGAACCCTCCTCTCTATTGCTTCCACCCAGCAGGGCCAGAGGCCTTGCTTCTCTCATCAAAGCCTCCCCTCCAGTCATGTTTGTGAACTTGGAGGGAGTTGGGGACTTTCCATCTTGCTCAGTTTTGCATTAATGGAGATGTTCGTGCCAAAAACGCTTTATTGTTTAAAGCCAGTTCAAGTCCAAATACACCAGAGGAGAGCTCATTACATTTACATAACTTTAGAGAAAATGAGATAGAGGGTTTAAACGTTAGCTGTAAATTGATACTCATTGTTCTTTTTTTTTAATCCCAGAGTATGCAGAGTGAGTGGCGGAAGAAAAGGCACTTAACAAATGCTTCATGGAGGAAGGAAAGCTCAGGAATAAATGAATAAATTAAGGTGTGGAAAGTTCAGGGATTTATCCCTCTTCAGGGTAAAAACTTATAATTTAACACACAGAACTTTTCTTTAATAAAAGCAAAGGTGCCCTCAGGCCCCTGTCCAGGTGGGGCTGGGGGTGTTTGCAGCAGTTGGGTTGTCTTATAGGTGTTAGGATGACTCTGTGCTAAGTAACCCTGAACTCACTCAAACTGGCTTGAGCAGCAGAGAGATGCACAGATCCCACACCAAGTCCTCAGAAAGGTGCTGACCAGGCTCTGGGCAGATGAGGCTTAAGGTAGCCGTTCCAGCGGCTCCACACACCTTGGAGGCCCCTGACACTTCCATCTTGTGCCCTGCTGCCCTCAGGGTCTCAGCGTTGCCATCCCAGGCTACTCCCAGAAGCCTCCCCCAACCCCCCAGGCCAGCAACACGCGCAGAATGACCGAGTTCAACAGAAGAGGAACAGTCTCCTCTCTGTGGAGAATAAGCTCTTCCTCAGAAGCCCCCCGGAAGAAAGCCCATCATACATATTCTTTCGGCTTGAGCAGTCCACATGCCCACTGCCAGCCAACTGTGGGCAACAGAACCACAACCACCATGCCTGGTTTCGCTCGGGCATGCCTGACCACGAGCCACACAGGGGATGGACAGACACCAGACCACTTAGGGCTCTGCCAGTGAGGAAGAGGGGAGGGTGGCGCTCGGATGCGCGTCGACTGTCGGCTCTCGTGCCCCTCAAAGGCCAGCCAGATTCCTGGCAAAGGGATTCTTTTGTTATTTTTTTCTAAGATATAACCCAAGGGAACACTGAGACAGATTTCATTGCATAAATTGTACCAACATTTGGTGATTTGATAACCTACACTTCCAGACTTTCTTATTCTCAGTGAGACTCCCCACTTACTATATCAATATTTAGTTGTATTCCATGACTTTTAAAAGTAATCACTTGGGAATTACGTGGTTGGAGGGTCTATCGTCTCAGATTCTGAAACCAGGAACATCCACATCCTGAAACCTCAGGCATCCAGGTACCGCCTGTCTTAACTTCTGTCAATCATAACAGACCTTCTCCTTCCTAGCACAAATGCTTTCATGGGCTGCATCTGCTGATTTATATAAGTATTATCAACAACTAATTGTTTTGGATGCAGGGAGAAGTAATTTTCTTAAAGTCACAGCATCCATGGTAATAGTCAGCTGGTCAGGTGTGAGCAGAGAGACACACTATGTAAACAAAACAACTTAGATTATTGATGCTTTTCCTCAGAATAAGCACAACCACAAAACTGTCTTAGAAGAATATAGTAGTATTTTAATTATAAGTATAAAACCATATAAAGAAATCCCTAAAATCCAGAACTATATCCTCTAGGACATTATAAGTAAGCTTTGTATATTGATAATGGTTACCAAAAAATTTAACACAGCATTTTAACAACCTATAGTGACATTGAGTATATAATAGCAAAAAATGCAGATCTGCCCCTTCAGAAATAAATCTATAAGAAACAAACCTGTAGGGCCTCCCTGGTGGCCTAGGTGGCCTAGGGGTTAAGTCTCAGTGCCACCACTGCCATGGCCTGAGTTCAATCCCCAGCCAGGGAGCTGACCCACAGGGCGCAGCAGACCTCTCCTGACTCCCCGCTGT
>NW_004567121.1:28303534-28344714 GCF_000260355.1 Condylura cristata | reverse complement strand
ACATGCTCCCTTGAGCGTCAGGAACGTCTGTTGAGTCTATGTTCTGCTCCATTCCTAGGGCTTAGAACAGGGCTGGCACATAGCAGGTGCTTAGTAAAGACACAGAGAATTAAAGACACTATTTTAGCAGTAAAGTTAAATTATAAATTTAAGAATCTAGAAGAGTTCCTAATAGGGATAGGATCAAATAGAAACTAAAAAGCTAGATAAACTTTTGCTTTCAAATTGACTCTGAAACATACTGAATAAACTGCTCAATCTTCTACTGGCTATCATTGGCTTAAAATACACACAAAAACTCCAGGAGAGAAACACCAAGCAGCGATAAACCGTAATAAGTACAACGTACTGATCCCATACTTTACCAGCCTACGCACCAAAGCTTTCCATTCCTGCTTATGAGCTTTCGTGTCTACTGTTGCAAGTAACAGAGCTCCAACTCCGACATAAGCTGAAGACAGCGGGTGGAGATTTGGTGAAAGGATTCTGGGCTGGCTGGTGCCTCGAAGTTCACCAGCTCAGTCTCGGGGACCTCAGGGACCAGATGGAAAGTGTCCAGCTTTCTCCATGGGGTGGAACCAAGGTCGACATCTGTAGGGCTCCTCTGCTCTCCCTCTGCTGAGAAGTAGTTTGTTTTCCTAGAGCCAATTAGAAAGATCCCAGGGAGGGAAGCCAATGTGGTTCAGGTTGAACCCCGCCTTGTGGGCCAGTCCCTGTGGCCAGCGAGGAAGGGGGGTCCCCCAGCAGGGCATCCTCAGGCAGGGACCTAGGTTGTTCATAACGAAAACCAAAGCTCTCGCTCACAGCCTTCAGAGCTAGCCGCCTTCTGCGGTTGGCCCCATGAGCTCGCATTTTCAAACTCTGGTTCACAAGACAGTCTTACTTGTTGCTAACCCACCAAGGGGTGCACTGGCTGGGGTGCACTGACTGCTATGTTCGTTCACCAGAACGTAGGAGACTCGAGAGAATAAAGCAGGAGCCTGGGGTCTGGAGTCCAAAGTCTGTTTACTAGGACCATCCATGGGCATATATAGGGTCTGTACGTGCAGGGAAAAACAGGAAACGCGCCCTACGCAAAGGGTGGGGTGCATGTTTGTACTGAACCTGGGGCTTCTTGTAGCTTCTGATTTAAACAAACTAGTGGGCTACAGCTGTTTGCAGGACAGAGTGCACTGTGCTCTGCTGGCTTGTCTGTTGGCCTGACTGGGGAGTGTGCTCACCCATGCACAACACTAGCCAGGGCGGACAGGTGCAACTGAGGTCCTGCAGAGTTAGCCACAGTTACTTAAGGCTTCTTCTTGTCCAGGGACCAGCTAATAAACTATTAAGTTATTCAGCCAAGATCTGCATTATTAGAATGAGATGACAACTGTTTCATCTGAATTAAAATGGCAAAAATATTATTAATCTTTCTTTAAGATATCAAAATACTCCCTGGTGGCGCAATGGGTTGGAGTGCAGCACTGTAAAGCTGGCTGCAGCCCCTTCAGTGTGAGTTTGATCTCTGGCCAGAGAGGTGGCCCACATGGCTCGGCAGACCTCTCCTGTTGCATACCTGCTGCTCCCCTCTGCAGTGTACTTCATCAATCTGCCTGTTCTGCTCCCCACTCTGTCTCTTGTAAATCCTCTCACCACCTCCGGCCTGTACGCCAGTTCTGTATGCATAATAAACAAATCTTTAAAAAAAGAGAGAGAGAGAAATCAAAACACTTTCATCACAACTTAATAAGGTCAAAATAGTCTGAAGACTGAGGAATAAAATTTCTTCCATTCCACCAATGGGGAACTAAAGCCAGATATCCTGTCTGAGGTCCCCGTGGACAGGGGCTGGACTGGCGTCTGGAATGGCACGCTTGTGTTAATGACCAGTGTCTCCACAGATGAGGGCAGCCCAGAGAGTAGGGTTCCATATTTGGCTTTATTTTATAAAAATACGCAACTTAAATACATGTGACACTCTCTATACAAGACATAAACAACTGTTAGATTTAACATCTGCAATTATTTCAACAAAAAGAAAAATATGTAAATTACCTCGTTAGAGCAAAGGATCTTTTAGAGACTCCGCATTCACAGTCAAAGAGGAAGAACACTCCAAATAATGGATACAGGAAGTTCTCTCATACGGTCTAGCTCCCCCACAAGCCATTTCACCAACAGCCTTTATTGCACAGTTTACAATCCCACTGCTTGTGAGACCCTATCTAACTTCTCCACACCACAAACTTAAGCTTGTCTTTTCTAGAAGCTGAGTAGAGAAAAAACGATGTACAAATAGTATTAACTGTTTGTGCTAAACACCAACCATAAGAAGTAGGAAGCTTTCTTCACCTTGCAAAATGTGCAGTGGCTGGTGGTTAGCTGTATTTGCAGCTAAATTCATTTTCAAAGGTTTGACACAAATAGCCAGCTCCGAGTGTGTTAGATGGGGCTCAGTGGAGAGAGGGTGCCTTCCACTCAGTCACTTTGAAGAACAGCCCTGTCACTAACTCCCTAAAGCGAGGATGAAATGCCTCCTTCTCCCTTTAGGCCTGGTCACTTCAGTGAGGCGCAGCTACTTCCCCACAGACTCCGCACTTTCAGGGCCTGCTCACTAACTCTGGTTTCTACAAGGAATGTAGCTGCCTCGTCTATGGCTCATCGAACTAACAGTGAATCAGGTACTAATGTATGGGTAGAAAGAAACACTTAACAGTTGGGAATTCAGTACATGAAGATACAACAGAGCGAGCTTCCTGAGGTAAACGTCAGCCTTAAAGAATAGTGGACAGTCTACAAAATTACAGCAACTGACCTTGGGCAATCACACAATACCCCAGTCTGCACTCCGAGGACACATCTACGCAAAATAAAACTGTGTAATGCTGAAGTGAAAGAAATGTTGACAGTTGAGAATATCAACTCGAAGGAGGAGACAGAGGAGGACAGGGTGGGGGCAGAAACAAAGGGTGTATTTTAAAGTGCTCAGGTAGGTTGGTCGATTAACTGGAAATGCCTCTAGGGGCTTCTAACAAGTTTCAAAAGTGTTAATTCTTGGTGACTCAGATGGGAATAAATGGCTTTCCTTTAATAATAGCTGTTCAAACTTTTATTCTTTTTTGAAAACCAAAATCATGAATTTCTTTTTTAGCCACTGAAATTATTCTGCTAGTTATTAGCCTCAATGAGGTATTCTGAAATTTTAACTGACTCAAGAATTAGTACAGTGAACTACAAAATACATATTCGCACCAAGAACTTAATGTACAAAGGCCTGTAAGGTCTTGTACGAAGTTTATATCCAAAAAACTTTTAATGGAGAATCATGCTGTATCATCTCTTAATACTTTACTTAAGGTTTATAGAGATTAGAAATATTCTGAACCTTTCTTTTCTTTCTCTTACTTAAATGAAGTAGCACATGGCCTTCCTTAACATTAAAAACGAAGGCGCTGGGGACTCCGCCTCAGGACTCCAGAATTAGATCAGGCTTGCAGCAACTCGTCGGCAAGGAGATGACCAAAAGCACTACCGAAATCTCTGCTGAGCTGCTCATCTGCACGCTACAGCTGAGCACGGTGGCCGAGCTAGCATTAACCGCAGTGGGGCAAACTGGCCCCTGCCGCTCCAGAGGGCCACACGCAGTGAGCTGTCACGCCAGCCGGGCTGACGCTGCCATGCACAAGCCCCATTCGTGATGCTCAAATTCTGTTGGAGGGGCAGATAGCTTTAGGCATGATGAAAGCTGTATGCAAGCTTCAGGCCCAGAACTTTGGGCTGGAGTTCGGCCATCCTGGCAAGTAAATCAAATGAAAAGGCCAGAGGGAAATCTCACGAGAAATGCCGTCTCGGGTCTCAGTTCACGAGACAAGCATTTTCAGCATCACCAAGATGAAAATTCATACTAGAAAATAATTTTCTTCAGAGCAGCCTGAGTGCAGTCACACCAAGTGGGCGGCTCTGGAGCGGGGAGGGGTCCAGAAGACTGCAGTGGGAGCCAACGAAACATAAGTGGGGAGATGCTATTTGGTAGTCAATATGGGGTAGCTGTCTAAAACTTAAGGGTAGTAACATTTTGTGTACTTTAAAGCCCAAAACAGTGCAGCACGATCACAGGTAAAAACATGAGTGGCGCAGAGAGAGGGGTGACACAGCGTCTCGCGGGGAGCGGCTCCCTGACCCAAGGACAGCCCAGCCCCAACACCTGATCCTCTCCGCCTGTGTATACTGAGCACGGCAAGAGAATGCGTTTCTCTTTGAGAAATTAGTTTTCATAATGCAAAGTTTAAAACTATTACTATTCAGAAATTGGGAGCCCAAGCGAGCATTCTCCAGATTCCTCCCACACAGGCTTTCAGATCTCCCCTTCCAGCAACATCCAAAAGGCCCATATTTGTGGCGAGTCAATCAGGCCAGGGGTCACATCTTGTAAGGGAGGGTGGAGGAGGCAGTGGCCGGAAGCCAGGGATCAAGAGAGAAATGACAGCAGAGGAGGAGAAAGAAAACGAGAGGAAGAGAAGGGGCGGGGCCCTAAGGCAGATGAGGACCAGGAGGCCTGGCCGCCGGCGTGGCCTCACCCAGGCTCCCCCCAGCAGCGACACAGCCGGGAGGGCGGTGCCTCAGGCCTTGCCCTTCAGGGCCGCGTGGACAGAGTGGCGTGGCCTGGGTCTGACCCGACTCCTCGGCTCCCTGCACACCTTCCCCGGGCTGGAGAAGGCTCAGGGCCGGGGCCAGCACTGACACTGGGTTGCGGGCACCGGGCTGCCGCCTGGCTGGCTCCGGACTGGCTCCTCCCCCCCTGGTGGTTAGAAAAGGGAGCAGAGAATGTCCTCAAGGGCCATTCAGTTCAGGAACCATATTGCCTCTTTCCACAAGCTTCCAAACGGCGGCCAAGCACTCATTCACTGTAGACTGATGGCTAATTGTGGACCCAGGACCTGTGGAGCTCACTGGGAAAGGAGCAGTCTGCTTGCGAGGTCACACTCAGTCTTCAGGGCTTTTAATGCTATCTGCTTCCGTTTCTGTGGTTTCTTTTGATGATCAATCAAATAAATAAATAAATAAATGAAAAGTGAAGGGTGTGCCAGTCCTCCTTCCCCCCTACAGAAACCCAGGACTCTTAGGAGCAAAAGGCCTAGGGGATGCTGCAGTATCAGAGCTTACAAATGAAAAGAAATTCAGGTTATTTGGAGATATGAAATGAGCGAGACATCAGTGGCCCTTGGCTCTCCCCTGTGTAAAGTGCCCAGGAAGTGACAGCCTCCTGGGCCAAGGGCTCACAATGACCGCGCACAGTGACAAGTACGGAACCATCTGTGGAGGGCAAATCCATGCTGGCCGGTTCACCTCTGTGAAAGTGTCCTTGCTCTTATGGCCCACACTGTTTTCTCTCTTTCCTACTTGATGCTTTTCAGGAGGGCTGTCCGGGCATTCACAACTGCTTTGAAGGCATCTTCACTGCCAGGGGCCACGCACTTGTCAGGGTGCAGAAGCACAGCGAGTTTCCGATATGCTTTGTTGACTTCCTCCCTAAGGAAAGTAGCAAAGTTCTATGTCAGCAACACTCACTGCATCTCAGTTGTCTGGATAAAACGATCCCTCTTGCTGTAAGCACATTCCCTTTCTCAAAGGTGGAACTAAAGGACTAAGAAGCAAACAAGCCACGAATCATGTGCCACACAAGTGGGAAAACCGGCAATGCAAAGTGAGCAGATAAATGCTAAAGAAGCTCCTGGTAAAGGACATCAGAGGAAACCAGAGGCGCTCACCACCTGGGAGGCGATGAGCTGGGGAGCCCCCTAGTCGGTCTGAGAAGGTGGGGCCCGGGGCAATGCTGGGGGGCAGCCATGGAGACAGGGCCAGCGAAATCTGGGGAAGCCATGCTGTGAAGTACAGGAAACAGCTGACCAGGGAGCAGGGGTCAGGAAGGCGCCTGACGGCAAATGAGAGAAGAACTGGACTTGATGAAGAGTAACGATGGTTGGTGTTTCATAGCAAAGTGACACTGGGGAAACTTGTTGAAATTAGCACCCAGCCAAGCGGGTGTTCCATGACCCAAGAAGGGATACAGGCACTTAGACTGCGGTGTTTATGGGAGCCTGGGGGGCAGATAAATCAGGTCTGAAGAACGAGACGGCAGAGGAGCTAATGAGCAGATCACACTGAAGATGGGAGGGAAAGGGGTTGAAATGAGTGGCAATGTGATGGGGAGGTCAGGCCCTGGGAAGGTGCTAACACCACCAGTGGCCCAAGACAGGGACCCCGGAAAAGTGGCACGTGGGTTACGGGGAGTCCTGAGACCACAGAAGAAACTAGAAATTAATACTATGCAGAGAGGAAAAGAACACTGAACACTTCCCAAAGGCCAGCAGAATGCCAGGAGGCCCCAAAGCCTGCCTTCTCTGGGGGGCACAGGTTTGAGGGGGACCACATGTCCTTCCACCTGCTCTTCAACAGCTCAGCCACTGGGCCTCCAAAAGGCCTCTACGTGCCTGGGGGACCCCCATCAGATGAGCTCTGTCTCCCACAGAGCCCACTGCCTGCCTTATTTGCCATTCAGGTTCCAGTGATCCTGTAAACATGTGATAGGGTGCTTCCCCAACACCCTAGCTATTACTCTCTATGTTTATCAGAAGGAATCCCACATTAGGGACACAGTCTTTGAAATGCGTCAGAGCCTATGTCCACTTGGATATGACAGAGTCTTGTGTCCACTTGGAGACACTGAGGTCGTGGACCATTTTAACTGTTCAGGGTATGAACGCACATTCTAAGGCTTTTTCTGCTTAATGCTGTTAGATTTGTCCTGAATTTTCTTGTTTTAACCTTGCATGTTGCTGTTTCACAGAGGTAGTTTTGATGGTAGCTAGCAAGAATCTCAGTCTCCTGTGAAGAATTTGAACTGCCAGAATTCTTATTTCTCCAAAAGCCCCCCACTCAGTAGGGGGTCTTCCCCATGGCTGAGTCCTTGGCAGGGCCCTGTCAGCGACTCTACTTTCTGAGGAAGCATGTTCATATGGAATTAAGAATTGGGCCTGGGCCACTGCACTAAGAGTGCCTTTCAAGAATTTCAGGGAGCAGAAAGACTTTCAAAGAAAAGTTTTGGAAAAGCAAGCTGATTCAGGTATGTAACAGATATATTAATTCTGCTGAAGTGCAAGACAATCAACATAGCAGCAAACAAACATTAAAAGTCCTCTGTAACTTGGGTCTCCCTGGTGATGCAGGGGTTAAAGACAGTGCTATCAAGCTACTGCCAGCCACTGCAGCACAAGTTCAATTCCCAGCTGGAGAGCTGACCCACAGGGCGCGGCAGACCTCTCCTGTCTCACCCACTGCTCCCCTCAGCAGTGTGTTTCAGTAGATCTGCTGTTCTGCTCCCCACTCTGTCTTTGGTGAATCCTCTCACCCCCGACACCCCAGCCTGTACTCCAGTTCTTGTATGCATAAATAAATAAGTCTAAAAAAAAAAATCCTCTGTAACTTAAAATGTTTTTAGGGTTGCCCAACAATACTCAATAGCATAGAAAATTAATTTGATGAACCCAGGGGAAGAAAGAGAAGTATCAGTTAATATCAGTTAAAGATAAGGAACGTATGGAGGTCCTGATTGTTTTGTAGATTCCAATTAACCATGGTGAATAAATAAAAAGCTAATTTTTTTCTTTAATGAGAATTATTCTAATTTAATCAATTAGTAACAGTTTCTTGGTTGTACAGTCACTATCCCTTGGACATGGAAAGTCTTGGAAATGGAAGACTTTCGATGAGTGGGAGAATTTAGAATGAGGCTATGAGAGTCTAAAGGACTTGTAAAATATACCAATTAACTCTGGGCTGTACCTGTGAGCGCCTCTGAATTCCTGCACACGTTCTAGCACCCTCAATAGTGTGAGGAAGTCAAGGGTGACTAATAACTGTCTCGTCACTGTTCCTCTTCCTTCTGGACTTGAAAACATGCTGGGAGACTAACATGGATAAGAGGTACTTAATGTTGACATGGTGTTTCAAGACAATTTTTTCTTTTGTGGGGATCAAGGTAGAAAAGTAGAAAAAAAGCAAGAGGAGAAAATCAGTCTTATAACTTACAGTAGTAATAACAGTAGTAGTATATGGTTCAAAGTTTTATAACCAGACTAAAAAATGATTTATTCTTGTACGAGCAACAAAAAAAGTGCTTTTATTTCTCTTCTTCCTGAATGATAATTTTGGCATTTAAAATAAAATAATTAAACCAAAATACATACTCAGATGAAGAACTGGCAGGATTTTGAGAGAAACAGAAAGAACAGAGACAGCACCAGGTAGACACGTCAAGTTCGATTCTGCCCCTAAGCCCGTGGTGCTGGAATATGTGATCGGCCTCTCTGAGTTCTGATTTTCCCACATCTACAATAAAATGTTTAGACAAGTTGATGGCTGATACTGTCCTATCCTCTAAAATGCTATGACTTAAGAATACTCTTCTGTAAGGTATTTTTTCAAGGTCATCTTGGCTTCAAGGCTTACTTAATGCAAGCACCAGCAGACCTTCCCCGGCAGAGCCAGCCAGCTCAGGGGGCAGTTAGGGGCGTGCGTGCCACCCTCCCCTTGTTGGGAAGCTGCGTCCTCTTATTTTGTTCCTTTGGTATTCAGTTACTTCAGTGAAGGAGTGTCACAAAATAATCTATTTTTACAACTCTTCCCACTTCTAGGCAACGGCAAGGAGCTACCTTGCCCCTATCATTTTGACAATTGTGTTTCCAACACAACTCGGCACCCGGGACCAAAAGCACTGCTTACCTTGAGGCTCCAGGCTTGACCCCCAACATGTCCCAACTGTCTTTACTGTTTCTAATTCTGCGAATGGCATCTGCTTGTTCTTTGGTGAAACTAGCACTGCTGTTGGTGACTGGACGTTTCCCACCATTTTCACATAAATCCACTATGGATAAATAGAAGGTCTGGAAAAAACACAAACCACACGTCCCAGGAAAATTAATCTTGGGAAAAGAGGCATACCTCTTAAGTATCAACTTCAACTTAAAATTCATGATAAAGCTGGCCCTGGTGGCGCAGCAGGTTAAAGCACAGCACTGAGAATATAAAGCCGCTTCTGCTTGAGTTCGATTCCCGCCTGCCCCGGAGGTGACCACATGGCGTGGCAGACCTCTCCTGACCCGCCCGCTGCTCCCCTCAGCAGTGTACTTCGTCATTCTGCCTGTTCTGTTCCCCACTCTGTCTCTGGTGAAGCCTCTCACCGCCCCTGAGCCTCTGGCATGTACCCCAGTTCTGTATGCACAAATAAATAAATAAATCTTTAAAAAAAAAATTCATGATAAAACTAATATGTACTTTGGAAAATGTTTTTCTGTTGTTACATATTACAAATATATTATACAACATTATGTAGTTTGCTAATACACATATATGTGTTTCTGTAAGTGTAAACACACTTTACTTAAAAAGTAAAAGGAGTAAAATTAAACGACTCATAATCCTACTCTTCAAAATTAGACTTAAGGTTAAAATATAAATGAACACTGTTAAAAAATTTCCAATAATAAAAAAAATGTGTAAAATGAAAACTGTTTCTCACCCGAGTTCCTCTCTTCAAGGTAACCACTGTTAATAATTTCTTCACCTACAAGTGAAGCTGACTCTCTTTTCAAGTTTATAAACCCTTCTCTGTTTCTTTGCCTATTTCTATGTTTTTCAAAGTGAAAACTATGTGTTGATATTGCTTACCTTTCAACTGTGCATCTTTATTGTTCAATAACTTCACCCAATACTAACTTAATATATTATGGTTGCTTTTAAATGGACATTATCTCTTCTCCATTTCTTTCTTAATCTCTTCACATTCTTTCCAGATATTTCTATAGTCCCTGCTACCTATAGCTCCCATTGTCCTCTAAGTGTTTCATCTTTCTCTGGGACTCCTCTTTCTTATCTCCCGGAGCAGCTAATTGACTGGCAACCTAAATAAGAAGCCTTGTCACGTGCAAAGCGATGCCACAGGAAAGCATGAAACACCAGGAGAAAGGCATGTGAACCTAGTTTTAGTCTATCTTAATATTAATCTCTTTTAACAATGTATATAAGATAAAGTCAAGGTTATACACTTCACAGTTCCTCTGTAAAGGTTTGTTAAATTAAACTCACAAAAAACCACTGCTTATAAGTACTTAATTACAGAATAATTTTATTATACTGTTAGACTTTTTCTTTAATAGACTACTTTATGCATTAGTTCTCTTCAAGATTTATTTACAAGAATAAAAGTAGCCCAAAAAGTGGCCAGAGTTCACAGATGTTTTCTTGTGCTATGCAGCAATAACATTTTCTTTTATTCTTTAGGTTATACTAAAATAAAAACACTCAGGTTTCTGAGCATACAGTATTCACTCTCAACACATATAGCTTTAGAAGAACAGCTGTGGTATACAACATAGAACACTAAAATTAAAGCAAAACTCTTTCTAAATTCCATATGTGAGCTCTACTCATAATGAGGCTACCTACCATATAAACTACCATAAAAGTGAAAAAATATTTACAGATAGTGGACAAAGCAAGTATAAGGCTGTACCTCACATTTTCAACATGGAACCTGTTGTCTGACCAAGTCACAGGTGCCTAGAGTCTGTGTCCCCACTGTGCTAAAGCTAACCACATCAGAGCTTGGGCATGCTGATGTGGTCAGACTCCGCAGAGCAGGGTGCCAGTGAGGGAGCAGGGAAGAGGTTGGCCCCTGAAACACACAGGGGGAGTTCACCACTAGTCTGTAGCAGAGGGCTAGGCCATGCCTCCAGAGGGTAAAGTGACCCAAGGCTAACCAGGTCAGAGCACTCAGAGCAGAACTGAGGGACTGGAGTCTATCAGTGCTGCGGAAAGCCTTCCCTGGGGACACCAGGGTCTGACATTTCATTAACACCCCTTATGTCTAGCTGAGACACCAGGGAAATGTCATACCTCAGGAGTTAGATTCATCTGAACAAAACCTAAACCAAAAGGTTTTAAGATCTGTAAGACAGATGTTCAGTTCAGCTAAGCTAGATGGACTAGGGAAACACTTTAATTCCTTGTGATCCCTGCTATTAAAGAAAGAAGAAAAGCAATCAAACCTACACAAGTTCACATAATCTACCCACAATTTAACTGCTGCTGAAACAAGAATCAACATTCTGAGGAAAGTAAAAGAATATATGTATTGGCCCTCCCTGGTGGCGCAGCAGGTTAAAGCACAGAACTAAGAAACTAAAGCCACTTCCGCATGAGTTCAATCCCCGCCCCAGAGGTGATCCACATGGCGTGGCAGACCTCTCCTGACCTGCCTGCTGCTCCCCTCAGCAGTGTACTTCGTCAGTCGGTCTGTTCTGCTCCCGCTCTGTCTCTGGTGAAGCCTCTCACTGCCCCTGCACCTCTGGTTTGTACCCCAGTTCTATATGCATAAATAATTTTTTTAAAAAAAAGAATATATGTATTTACCCTCTATAATGTATTATCCACAATGAATGGTGTTAAATCCAAAGTCACTACTCATACAAAAGAACAAGAAAATGTGAGCCACAGTCTGGAAAAAAGTATAATAGAAACTGAACCTAAAATAATTCAGATATTGCACTTAGTAGACAAGGACTTTAAAACAGCTATTATAACTAACTTAAAGAGGCAAAGGAGAATGTGTTCAGAGAACTAGAGGAAAACATGCTCTTAGTGAGTGAATAGATATAGTATCTCAGAAGAAAACCAGGAAGGCCCAAAAAAGGGAAATTCTAGAAATGAAAGACACTGACTGAAAAATTCACCCATTGGATTTAGCAGCTGGTTGAAGTCAAATCAGTAAAATAGATGCAATCTGAAAAATATGGAAGATAAACATCACTTTAAGGGAAAAATCAAATGGTCAAATGCACACTTAAAGTTCCAGATGAAAATGCAAAAAATTTGAAGAAATAATGGTAAAAGAAAACAAAACACCATATTTGATAAAAACATCACTGGCTGCAAATGCAAGAAAATCAACAAACTCCAAATATAAAGAGATCTACAGCTGCTGAAAACCAAAGACAAGAGAAGCACTGAGTTCTGGCGGGGAGGAAAGGACAGGCCATCTGGGGCGTGAGGGTAAGGCCACACCAAGCTCTCCCAAGCTCCTGAAGCACAGCGCAGCCACTCCCGAACCAAGCAACGTCTCTAAGTGCTGAGCGAAATCTGATCTCTAACAATTATTGTCCAGACCTCTCAGACAAGTCATTCCTACTCTTAGATGTCCTTACATCTGAAATGAGAATAATGTCAGGCCCGAGAGTCGTAAATGCGATGAAACATGTAAACTTTCTAGAACTGTAAAATACTATTAAGGGTCACTGTGGCACATACATGGTTAAAAATGCACATAGGTCTGTGTACTCAAAAGAATAGAAAGTAGCAAACCGGCATCAACCTTATTTGGTCTTGAAATAGAAGCTACTGATGCCCTATTCAGCCTGTCAGTCAAGGAGGAAGCCTGTCTGCTAGTGGGAGGAGTGACAGCTTGTGAGAAGGAAATCCAGTATAAAATCCCACTCAATAATTAAGAACAACTCTTTACAGTGTAGCTACTTTATTTGAAATGCTAAAAATTCCCAAAATATCAGATATATTCATAAGAAAAAATGCATTATTCATATCACCACTTACTTCCAAATGTATCTATAATTAAGAGTTGACTTCACTTTGTAACATTGTTTCAAATAACCTCCTCCTTCCTTTAAAATTATTCAAGATTAGTAATTTTGGAAAAGTGACCATCTATTCAGGCTGCAATGTGAGTAGATTCTTCTATTATCTATCTAATTGGTAAGAGCTAATTTTTATAGAACTGGTTTGATTCTGCAGTTATAACTGTCCATTGACTAATTGCACCCCCTTGGACTACAATATAGAACTCCACTAGCTATGACAAAGCAATTTTGCAAAGTAATGCTTTCATTTCATTATGCATTATAAATCTCACACTACGAGCCAAAGGTAGTTTTAAAGAAAACCTTTGTCTGCTAAAGTAAATGTATAATAACCATGTTAAACCTCATGTCATTAGAATCATCTGAAGAGCTTTTCCAAATTCAGATTTCTGAATGTCATCACACTGGGTCCCAGCAAGTAGGGAGCTCAGCAACTGGCATTTTGAGGAATTTCCCCTGGGGATTTTGAATATAACAGCTAGGCTGACCTAGAGCTAATGAAGGGCATTTCTTTTTCTCTCATTTTCATATCAGCTTCTGAAAATAAAGCATTATTACAATGAGAAATTTCTATTACCCTTTTTGCTTTTCCTAACTTTAACTAAAATTTGCATGGTTACCCTTGACACAAAACAACAAAATGCTAGGGTACCTGGAACATCTCGTTGATTCCTTCCCCAGTTTGCGCTGAAGTCTCGAAGTATAGGAACCCTTTACTTTCGGCCCAGAGACGACCCTCACTTTCATCTACACACCGGTGCTTGGTACAATCGATCTGAAATACAAAGTTGAGGGAGAAGATTCCAACCTTGGCCCACTAGAATAAGCCCAGGTTCTGAGCAAAATAACAATAACACTATTCTTGATGATAAAATTACCAAGACTAATTGAGACAAAAATTACTGATATTAAATAAACATTGACTGATTTATTCAGCAAAACTGCAAGTGTCTGTGACTAAACTTCTCACCAGTCTCCTAAACAACTGTAGCTGGTCACCTCTAAAAACTGGCATGGTGATGTTGCCACACTCGAGGCCACACTTCCACAGGCTGCAGTTTACCTACAGGGCCCCACTCCAGTCGGGTCAGAGTGGCCTTTCCTGCTCGTTTGCCACTATTCCTCCCCAAGAGAGACATCAGGAAAGAAATGGATAAATATTGTGCCATACTGTATTTTGAAAAATATTGCTAATTTTAAAGATATGTTTGGAAAGTTATTGATTTTTCTATTAAGCACGAGGAATTTTCTGTGACATACCCTAAAACTCGGAGCAATCAGAGAAATGAATCTGGAAGTTGAGCACACCATTTCCAAAGAAATTACCTTATTGGCACACACTACAAATACAATATTCTCCATGTTTCCATGCGGTCCAAGGTCCTGCTTCATTTCTGCCAGCCACGCATCAAGGGCATCAAAGGAATCTTTCTGCCCAACGTCATAGACCAGTATCACACCCTGTGTGTCCTTGTAAAACTCGTTCCGAACCTTCACATAAAAGAATAAAAGCAGAGAATGGGAGCTTTGCGATTTCATAAAAACGCCTCTGGCGTCTCTGATTTCACAGTGTGCCCTTGGGCGCATCCCTAGTATTTGCATCAGGGTGTCCCAGCAGCTACTGGTCTGTAGGGGGCGTCTTACAAAGTCAGAGTAACATGTTTTTAAAAAGCCTGGTAGTACAGAGGACTTGTAACGGAAACAAGCGTCTCCTGTCCCCCACCTTCACCTCCTGTTCCACTCCCTAGAGGCAATCAGTCTTTAATTGTCCTTAGACCTTAAATCTACACAAGTCGTGAGGAATGAGGCTTTTAGCAAGAACTCAGAAGGTGAGCAAACAATTAAAAGGAACTTAAAGTAAAAGTGACACAGGTATCAGTAACAGTACAGCCAATTATCTATCCCATCGCAAAGCTGGCTTCCCCTGGACGCTGGGCAGAGCTTCCTGTGACTCCTGAGTCTGCAAACCAATTTTAGAGCTCCAAGCTCAGAGCCTAGTGTAACGTGGTGCCAAGAGAATGGGCTCTGGAATTAGCTGGATCTGGGTTCACATGTACTTACTAACGGTGTGATCTTGCGCAAATCACTTAACTTTTGTGTCTCAGTTCCCTCATATGCAAGATCAGGTTGCTACTACTACTTCACTGGGTTGTTATGAAGATGAAGCGAGATCATTAAGGCAGAGAACCAAACGGTACCTGAACAATGTGTATCAGCACCTGTTCTGTTCCTTCCTTGCACTCGTTCTCTGACTATCCTTCTAGAAATGGCAACTTGCCTCTGGGCATATCTATAATTCTGGGCACATGATGTACAGGGCAAACTAAACTGGCAAAAGCAGTGACAGGCTAAGTGGGTGATGGCAACTGCAGATTGGGCATTTCAGGCCAAACGTCCAGGAAGAACTTTGACAATGATAATGTACTATCTGTCCTTTTCAGAAAATTCCAGTACTTACCCAGAAACACTGAATATGTGTCAAGAAATGAAGATATCATGTAAACATGAGGCAGAAAGTGTCTCTAGGTTTCTGAGCAAAGATACTACTTGAACCAAGAATGACCTGCCAATTAATTTGCAGAAACGATGACTAAAATTACTTCCTAAAATTAAAACCAACAAAATCAGAAAAAAATTGAAAGTGATAAAGACAATCTTTTCTCGTACTCAGGCCCTGTGCCTTCCTGCTGCAGTTAAAACAGGGTTCTCCTTTCTTTCCTGAGACTCTTGCTACCTTGGCTCCCAAGGCGCATAACTGATCTCTTTCACTAACTCCATTTCTCTCCATTGTTCCCTCCAGGTTGCCACCATGATCCCCCAAATCCTGCCATGGCCCCCTGTCCTTTTTTTCTTAATTACAACTCAGCAACAACAACCACTTGGACAGTTTCAAAGCCTCCAAGACGAGCCCTTCCAGCTCGGCCTCTAGACCTGCACTAGTGTCTTCTCGGGTCTGCAAGCACTGTCTTGATGCCCCGTCTCTGCTACCACTGGGCCTTGCAAGTGTAAGAACTTGAGACTTTTTTTTTAACTGATTGGACGGGCTATAGTAGAGAACAAAAGTCAAGACCAAAGGAGAAAAGAATGAATTTCAAAATGTAGCTCATGATGTCCAGAGAGAGATTTGTGCCAAAGAGATTTAGCAAGTGCAAAGGAATTCTCTTTCAAGAAACTCAATCAAGTTCAAGTCTGGGTTCAGCAACTAGCTACCTATATAATCTTGAGTAAGTTTTTATTTAATTACCTTGGGTCTTAGTTTCCTTCTCTGCAAAATGAAAAGTTCAAAGTCAATGTTTCAGTGGTTCCCTATGGTTCTATCAGCCTTGTCTCCCAAACAACATCAGATTGAGTCCTAGCAGACTTGCTACAACAAAGCTTAATTAAACAGGATGCCTAGGGAATTGGGATTATCTCATTCTTCAAGCAGAGATGGCGTGTTTTCTACCTTGTGGGTTGCAGAAAGCTATTACTCAAGTTGCAGAAAATTTCTCTAGACCCTGTAAGGCCAGGGTTGGGTTGCAGGCACCGGTGAGAGCAAGACTGGAGGTGAGCGCCAGACATGGGCTCCCCGGAGTCCTCTCCCTGACACTTGCTAAGACTGCTGCCTCACATACCTCACATAGACTGTGCTATCTCAGCTCAGATGCAGGACGAGCACCGAGAGCTGAAGAGTCAGGGTGGTGAGAATGACCGTGCTGCTTCCCTGAGCAAAGGCACCCTTGGCTAATGAGGGGCTGAAGATGATGATGAAGGCTTTTGTCTTGTCAAAGGGAGGAGATGAACTATAAATAGCAAATGTCTGACAAAAAGGGGCAAGATTAAGATTACTAAGGCTAATTCAGAGAAAAAGTATCTCAGAAGTGGTGACTTCAAGAATCTTCTATTAATTATACTTCTATTTTTATGAGTTGCTGGGGGAAAAAAGCTATTATGATTTCAGTGTCTAATGACAGAAAGTAACAGACCACTCAGTGTCTTTCACTAGTCAGACAGTATCTGGACTGTTGTGTTTCCTTCTCAGCTCCCTATCAGCTATCTAGAGATTATTTACAGAGGATGTGACAGGGATAGCGGTGGCAGCAATAAAAAAATGTTTTACCGGGTAAGGAGCAGATTAACAAATAATTAGAAAGGCTCTCGTGAAGAATCACTGACTCAGGCTGCGTTGCTCCCAAAACAAGACCAGAATCAGTGGTGAAAGTCAAAGGAAGGCAGCCTTCATAGAGGAGGGGCTGCCGTCAGCGTCTGACTCCCATAGAGGCTCAGCACTTGAAGCAGGGGACTGACCGTGAGCGGCAGTGATGTGCCAAGCTCTGCTCCACGCCTCTCAGAACTGCCCTGTGTGCTGTGCCCGTGGGTTCCAACAGCCTACGTAGCTGATTACCCATCAACAGTCAGTTTAAGTGTAGCTTCTTTCAAAGGATTTCCTATCCTCCCAGGTAAGCTGGACCTGGGTACTTAATGGTCCCGAGCACTGTCACCTGGTCAGCATGTGTCTTTTCTGACATACTCATGTTCCATGAGAACACGAGCTGCGTAGCTCTAGTATCCAGTAGCAGACAGTTTGGGATCGCTCCCTAAACTCACTGATGATAAGGGCTATTGGTTTCCTCAAAAAAAGGCCTTTTTACCTCGTAGAAGAAGGGATGTCCAGCCATATCAAAGATGTTAACTTTGATTTCTCTGTCTCTGACTTGTACCCTGAAATGAACAAATGCAAATAATTCCAAAGAAGGTCATGGCTTCTGCATTATCATTAATTTCTTTTATAAATTTCATAGTGTATATGTATGAAATTTTAAAAGGACATTTTTTTAATAAAAATCATAGTAGAATACCCATCTTTATTATCTTTGAATAAAAAGTAAATATATGTTGTGTTGCTTAATATTAATGGTTTTTGCTTTATTTTGATGTATTAAGCCAAAATACAAATATAAAGTACATTAAAGTATGATAAGCCTACATTTAAGTTTTAGGAATTACTTCTGATAATTTTTTTTACATCACTTTGTGCCTTTTTCCATCTCAGTTGTAATCCCCATGGGCTTCCCATCACAAAATCACCCATGTGCCATCACCATAGTCCAGTGCCTTTCCCTCCCCCCACTGTTTTTGATCCCATTCCCCTTTCCACCCCCGTAAAATATCTCTGGTATATTGTTGTTCATTATTATTATTATCCCCACCCCACCCCCAGTCCTAAAAGGACTTTCTTGATTCCACTTAATCTTTAAAATAGGGGTGTCAGCAACTTGACAGGTGCTCCTGCCACCTAATTTTAAGAAAAATAAATCTGAAAATATGCAGCCTCATTCATCTTCAACTTACTTCAAGATTCTTCAGGTCACACCTCCTACCTGACAAATGGTAGCTACTACCACAAAGAAAAGATTTGGAACAAGTAGGAATAAATTAAAGAAAAGGAAGACGTTTCATTACTCTTACTAAAACATCTTAGTTACTATGGCTATGCCTGGTTACCATGTACACAATAGCAAAGGCCTAGTATTACTGACATCTATTACATTTTCTTGTGATTTTTACTTGAGCAAGAGCAATTGACATCTGCTTCCAGAAAACCGAAAACAGAGAGAACAAAAAAAAAGTAACAACCATTCATATTAGATTTAACTACTGTTAATGCCACATTATTTTACTTTTTTTAGAAAAGGAAAATTATTACCTGAAAGTTAATGAAACGCAAATAATTCAAATAATAAAAAAATACAAAGACAAAAGTTTCAAAGGTACACCAAATCCTAAAACCCAGAAAAAAGTTCCTAAATATACATGAACATCACTGCAGACTTTTTATGCACAGGTAAGACAGATAAACAAAAATATTTTTCTAAAAATGTGATTATACTGGGGGCTCCCTGGTGGCACAGGGTGTTAAAAGCGCAGCACAGTGACGCTGACCACAGCCCTGCAGCACCGGTTCCATCCCCCACCAGAGAGTGACACACAGGGCGCAGCAGAGCTGTCTTGTCTCACTTACTGCTCCCCTCAACAGTGTATTTCAGTGGATCCACCTGTTCTGTTCCCCACTCTGTCTCTAAGGAATCCTCTCACCCCTCTGCACTGCTGTCCTATACCCCAGTTCTTATATGCATATGTAAATGAATCTTTAAGAATAAAACTGGGATTATACTATTTAAAAATAAAAAGCATAACATTTACATTAAATCAACAAAAGCAAAAAAAAACTGAAATGAACTAAGAATTTTTTTTAATTAAGAATTTTTACTGAGCTTTTAAAAACAAATGTTTCCTCACCATAAGAAGTATGATCTCAAAGAGTGACTATTGACAGTTACAGAGTTGAGTCCCTGTGTTTTTCAAGTAAGTATGTTTTACTTGACACAGCATTGGTGTGTCTCCATGGAATATGAGGACATTAGCAATTGCCTCAATGCCCCTATATCACCTTCTGGCATATTTATTATTCATTCCCTTGTTGATGTTCATTGTTTTTTAAGATGTATTCATTTATGCACACAGAACTGGGGTACAGGCCACAGGTGCAGGGAGTGAGGGGATTCACCAGACAGAGTGGGGAGCAGAATAGGCAGATGTACTGAAATACACTGCTGAGGGGACATCAGGCAGGTCAGGAGAGGTCTGCTGCACCACGTGGGTCACCTCCCTGGTAGGGGAAGATCGAATTCGTGCTACAGTGGCTTTGGATTGCTTCACAGTGCTGTGCTTTAACCCAGTGGCCCCCTTGTTGATGTCTGTGGCATCCACTTTCTGTTTAAAGCCGTAACTTCTAGAGTAGTTATATATTACTTGTATATTTAAATCAAACCAACCACTAATCATCTTTTTATGACTTCTTCCTTCCTGACCATGTTTCACATATGACCATATTTCATCCATTCTAAGATGCACCTTGTTTTCATTTTAACATCAGTAAAATCAAGATCCAGCTTATAAATGCAGAGTATAAAAAGAGAAAAACAAACAAAACATAATAACAAGAGTTTGAGTGTAACCAGAGAAATCCTATAAAAGAATTTCTACTAGAACATTTTACCTTAAAAAGACAGCATCTGGACTCTCCCTGGCAGCACAGTGGGTAAGGACGCAGCACTGCAAGCTGGCTGCGGCTGCTTCAGCGGGAGTTCGATCCTTGGCCCAGAGCTGACCCACAAGGTGCAGCAGACCAGTCCTGACAGGCCCGCTGTTCCCCTCAGCAGTGTATTTTATTCCATCCTCCTGTTCTGCTCTCCACTCTGTCTCCCCACTCTGTCTCAGCCCCCGCACCTGTGGCCTGTACCCAGCTCTTATATGCATAAATAAATAAATCTTTAAAAATGAAATTCATCAAAAAAAAAGACAGCACCTGAGAAGGGACAGGCTGAGGATCAGGAACTAACAACGTTCACACACTAAAACACAGACGGCCCATTTAACTCGGGAGCCACACGGCAGTTGCCTTAAGAACTGGTAACACGTCACCAGTGTGGCCGGAACACCACCCACAGCACCATTATGAGCAGGGAGGCTATTACAAATTCAGATTACTGGGCACCCCCTCAGGCCCCACAATCAGAACCATAGTGGGTGGGTCCCAAGGACCTGCACATTTCCAAGTCCTGCAAGTAACATGCAATGCGGAAATTTGAGCTTTGCCGTAGTAGAAGCAGGAAGGCTGGAACCGAATCTGCTATGCTGATGGTCCACAGACTTCTCCTCATGGAGATCATTCACAGAGGTGCGGCTGAAAGGCGCTCTGCCAACTTGTGGGTCCCGCCCTGCTGCCCACAACTGCTGGGGCTGGAGAAAGCCCTCCCTACTGGACAACTAAAGCCTTCCTGGATTTCTAACCTTGGAATGTTAGCTCTGATCCCTCTCTAGAAGGAAATTTCACAATGTGAGCCTGAGAGCTGCTGGCAGCTGGGCGAAGTAAGCGAAAGGCAGAAAGAGATATGCAGTAAAATGATCTATCTGGTTCTATTCTGTCCCTGGTTCTCGGCACCTCTGAGGCCTTGCCCCACCCCTGTAACTGGATTAAGTGGACTGATTAGCAGCCTTTTTTCTCCTTGAGTTGGTCTGAGTTGGGTTTCTGTCAATTACATCCTCTTGAATCACATGGAACAACCTTATGATTGAACTGCTGAATAAACCACAAGTCTGCAGCATAATATGGTAATTCTCATTTCTTTTACTTAAATGGATTAAAAGCATTTTAATCCTACCATATCACTGATGAAATTCTGTGCCCTGAAGTACAGATAGGCCCATCACTTTAGTTTGCCTTCTTAACTGTTGCCCTCATATTCTAAACTTGCAAACTTCCTGCCTAGATGTGTCTTAGCTCACCTAACAAAAAGCATTTATTGAGTATCTACTATGTACAAGCATGTGCTAGGAACTTAGAGAGGTCAGCCTCTTCTTCACAGGGCTTATCATTAGCAGGAACCATCACACACATGCAAACAACAAAATAACACCAGGAAGTCTGTGGTAATTATCACAAACAACATAAAGTTTAAGATTTCTGTCATTTAGAACCAAAGAGTCCTGCCTGATAAAGGGGGTACTCAGATGGCCTTCTGGGAACAGAAGCACTTGATACCTTGAAGAAACTGACAAGTGGCAAGAGGAGGGGGGAACATTTCAGGCAGACAGAATAAATAAGGGCACTGGGACAGGAAAACGTGAGGGCATAATTCCTTGCGGATGGAGGGTGAAGCAGGTACAGAGCACAGTGAGAGAAGGTTGGGCACGAATCACGAGCACCTGGAGTCCCACCTTTACCAAGGGCCAGCCACTTAAGTCTATGCCTTGGCAGTCTTATTTCCTGCTAATGTACCTGTCTCCCCAAGTCCAACTTACCTTTGATGGATCAGCAAATAAATACCCAGTTCATTCTTCCAGGTCATTTTTGCTGGATTCCAATAGGCTATAAGACCATGAACCAACCAAGTCCTTAGAAATTGGCACATAGAGTACACATTTTAGAGAGATTATTCAAGTGCTCCAAAAGCACAATTACTGATAGAACAAGTTCATATAAAAACAAGTTACCGCCAAACATGCTGACTTGCTCCGGGTTGCAAACTCTACACCCAACACAAAACTAGAATCTAGTGCTCAATGGTGAGCAAATGGTGGTGACATGATCATTACCTACCTGTAAACAGGCCTCTTATTCTTGTCTTTCTGAATTTATCTTCACAATTTCTATTTCAAGAAAGATCACTTTAGAAGAGCTCTACTTTATAATCCCCCCTCAACACAATATACTTACTTTGTGACTCCATAGTCAATTCCAATTGTTGCAAGGTATTTAGACACAAATCTTTTCTCACAGTATCGCTTTATAATACAGCTCTAGAAAGGTTAAAAAAAATGTTTTTAGTAAATAAAACCTGGGAATGGATACAAAATAAGCACATATTCTCATTATAATTTCTTCATTAACCACTATGAGAGAAAGTCTTTTCAAAAGTCAAAACTGTAAAATATAACTGAAATGTATGCTAAAAGTGAAGATTTTAAAGAAATGTTATTTTAATACCATATGGTTCTGTTTTTAGTTTAGTTCTCTTCCACTCTCCTTTCTTCTGAAGATTCCTTCTTCTACTTTCAACAGTATCACCGAATATTTGTCTAACCCTGACCTCCCTTCCAAGGCCAGTTCCACACCTCCACCTACCAGTTTCTACTCAGATGTCCATTAACATGTGCAAAAACATAATAAAAGCTCATCCTGCTAACACCCTAGTCCTGCGAACAACAACAGCATTTTCTCAATCAAAGAGGATCAAAATAGTAAAGACATGTTTGATTTTGAGTCCTTCTTTGGAATGTCTCTTCCCTCTTTCTTTCATCCTGATTCCCACTGATAACACTGTGCTTTAACTCCTTGTCATTCACTTCAACAAAATTGTGGGAAATTCTTAATTGGTCTTCCTACTTCCTTTTCCTTTTCCTTTAATCAATATGGCACACTAATCACATTATTGATTTTCCTAACTCAAAAATCTTCAGTGGTTAACAAATCCCTTTGTCCTTGATTCAAGGTCCTCCACAATCTGGCCCTAATATGTTTGCTCTATTTAAGCTATTTCTACAAAACCCTCAGGCCCCTGATTTACCGGCTTTCCCTCTGCTTGGAATGAATTTTTTCCCTTTTTCCTAAATCTTACTTATCCTTTAAGGTTCAGCTCAAGCGATGAGCACCTGGTTACTTGAGCCCCGGCCTGCGTCTGGACACCTCTGGCACCCCACAAGTGTCCTGTAGCACGCAGGCACACTGCATATTTGCCATTAGCCAGATGCTACCTCATGTTGTTAGTTATCACCTTGTCTCTGCAGCTAGAAAGCAAGTTACTAGAGGGCACACCGCAGTATTTTTATTTACATTGTTTGCAGCAATTTGCTTAGCACCAAGAAAAACAATTAAA
Source organism: Condylura cristata (assembly GCF_000260355.1). Lineage (NCBI taxonomy): Eukaryota > Metazoa > Chordata > Mammalia > Eulipotyphla > Talpidae > Condylura > Condylura cristata. Next base: position 28,321,610 of record NW_004567121.1, on the reverse strand, counting down.
ATGACAAACATTATTAGTAAATCCTTAGCATTCGTAGTATAAAACATCATTTATTTGAAGTGCTGGTAATGGAGTTATTCTCCTCAAATCCTTTCATGATGAACCATAAAGTTCATCATCATAAAGTCACTTTGAAAAGTACTTAATAAGCTCACTGTGAACGAGAGGTAACACTTCATTGGCGTCACTACTCCTGTGAAGCTAACTACGCTTTTAAAAACACTTTATAGCTTAAAAGCACTTCTCAGATGTTTTCTCCCACGTTATCCTGAAAAATAAACTTAGTCTTTTTCTAAATGATTCACAAGATTAAGAGGCCTGGAAGCTCTTTAACTCCAATGTGCTATTTAAACACTAGTCCTGGGCCCTCCCTGGTGGCGCCTCCGGTTAAAGCACAGCACGCGGAGGCTCTCACGGCCACTGCAGCACCAAGTTCCATCCTTGGCCAGCGCCGGTGGGATGACCCACATGGCCCCGCAGACCTCTCCTGACCCGCCTGCTGCTCCCTCAGCAGTGGTTTTCAGTACATCTGCCTTTTCTGCTCCCCACTCTATCTCTGATGAATCCTCTCACCGCCCCTGCACTAACTGTACCCCAGCTCTTGTGTATATAAACAAATCTTTAAAAAAAAAAAAAGCCCTAAATGTTTAAAGAGATACATATTTAAATAAGAATATTATTAACCTCTCTCTTAAGACCCTTAGGATCTTACAAGCCAAGTTAAGTAACAAAATGAGATAATTTTTTGCTTTCTCCACTTTCCTTAGATTTTTTGACACTTTTCTTTTTTAATACATTCCAATTAAACTCTGAACAGTTTGAATCTTTTTTTCTCCTAAAATTCATCTGCAAAAACAACTAAGAAGAACTAATCAAAGAATAATAAAGAGGAATGGGGCAGGATTGTAGAAGGAGGGAATCTGCACTGACAGATATTAAAATATCATCTGAAGCCAATTATGGCAGTATAATATTGACATCAGAACAGACAAGTAGGTCAGTAAAGCAGAACAGAGTCTCAAAATAGATTCCATTATATAAGGAAAATTTAAAAGTGACTAAAGAGATATTTAAAGTCAATAGGAAGAGAATGATTTAGTAAAACTAACTGAAATATTTGTGTATGTTATTTAAAAAAAACTGACTATTAATTGTAATGTATATATTTCCCTTTGTCTAAGTAGTTTTATATCCTTTACAGTTTGAATTTTTTCTTCATGTATGTCTTACCTATTTCTTAAACATAGGCACTTTATTTTAGTTATTATTGTAAACTAAATTTTTTTATTATAGGATCCAAACAATTATAATTTGATATAGTAAAGCTAATGATTTATGTATACTAGTGATCTTGCTGAATTAGTGATCTTATTGATTTATGTATATTCATGATCTTATTGTTTTTAATAGTTTTCTATTCATTCTCTTTGGGTTGCCAAGAAACAATCATTAGCAAATAACAATAATTTTGCCTTTTCCTTACTACTGCTTCCTATTTTATTTTACCCTCTTGCCTAATTGCATTGACTAATAAATCTAGAACAATGCTAAAAGTGATGATAATGGCCATTTCTGATGTTGCACCACTAGCATATAGAATTTAAAAAGTGGTCTCTAATCACTTAATTTAGTATATAACCTTCTAGAGACGTTCTGATTTTCTTTTTAATGCCTAGTGCATAGTTCAGATACAATAACTGTTGAGGTTCAAGAAATGTTACATTAATACACATACAAGCCTGCAGCGCTCCAGAAGTAGCAGAGGGTAAAGGTAAATGCAGAGAAAACACCAATAAAGATGTATTGTGCATAAGCTATAAATGAAGCATTGGCCTAACCACCTTAACTTTGGCCTTGTCCATGCGTTGAAGCTGAGTTTGACAGCGTGGGAAGAGAGCTACAGTGGAAGTGTGAAGATCAGGGTTTTAATCCTGTCTCTGATTTGATTACCTGGGGAGGTAGTTAATCAACAGTTTCCACTTATCCAGAAAAAGGGACAATTTGGGTGAAGAGGAAGCCTTAAAATTCATTTGGAGGATGGCCCACTTCTCACCCTAACACCCCAATTACTATAGTTGATACCCAGTGGAGGCAGAACAGGAAAAGGTAGTAGAAGCAAGGCTTCGTTGAGAGAATGGATGCGGTGACGTTACCAGTAATAAAAACAAGATAAGCAAACAAAACAAAATAACGCAGGCTTCTTCACAGCCCTGACACCTGCCCTGTGAACACGTCAGCGTCAGTTACTGTCTCTCATGGAGGAAATGCAGAGTCTGGGCTACAGGACATCTGCAAAGCAACACCTTACAACCCCCCAATCCTCTTTCAAACCCCGGTTCCCTTTAGTCCCCAAGCACTGCTGGGGATAACTATACTTTTATTCTCCACCTCTACGTCCTGGACGGTCACCTAGAACGCACCAACGGTCTCTGAGCAGGCGACCCGATAGAAGGAACCAGGCCTCCTTGTAGTCTGTGGGGTGCAGCCGAGGTTAGAGGCCACACCAGCCACCGATTTAGGGGGAGCGCTGTCGGTGCGGCAGAGGCAACCCAGACAAAGGTCAAGAAAGTCGGGAGAGTTTTCCTCCCCGCGCCGCGTCCCCCGGAGGAGACCCAGGCCAGCTCAGGGGCGGGCAGGGGGCTGGGTCCCGCGCTGGTGAGTGGCCGCCCTCGCAGCCAATCGGCACGTCGCCCCGCCGCGCTAGGTTCCGCCCCTCCGGGCGCGGTACTCACTTTCCCCACTTCGGCGTTGCCCATGGAGATGACTTTGATGCGCAGGGACTTGGCAGACTCCTTCCGCTTCGGCATGCCGGCCTCCATGGCCCTCGAGCTCTCGGGGCCACCCGCCTCGGCGTCTCCTTGTTCACCACCCTGACCCGTCCCTCAGGCGTCCTCGTCCAATGGCGGCCCCGTTGCTCTCGTCACCGCCCCGGCTCCGCGGCTGGCCATCCCCGCCGCTGCCTGGCAGCGGGCGCCGGCGGTTGGGGGCGCCCGGAGCCCGGGTGGGAGGGAGCGCGGTCTCGCGATGCGAGAACGGCGCCGTGACGTCATCACCCGGCCCTGGAGTCGAGGCTGTGCCTCCGGCTCCTCCGGCTCGCAGCGGAGTTGGGGCCGGCTCCCGGGTTCCGGGGAGGCGACGGCGGGTGCTTGGCTCTGCCCTTCACGGGAGTGAGGGCACGGCGGGATGGTTATTGCATTTGTGGCATTCGCAGCCGAGTGATGAGATTTATCGGCTGTTCAGGGCAGCTCCCGGGCGGGAAGCATTTGTGGGTTTGTTCAGGCCCAGTCGCGTTAAAAGTTCGAAGTAGAACATGGTCCGTTTTATGTGTTTGCAGAATATTTTAGTCCCCTTGTGTCCGTCAACTACCCCCCACTCCCTTGCACGCTCAGATATTGTTTCTCTTGTTCTTAAGCTGAGAAGCAGGGTCTGGAGCCAGGGGAATAGGGAAATCGGGGTCCTTCCAGAAGAGGGGGCTCTGGCAAGGTTGGATGCAACTGAGAATCCTTAACCTTTAAGAAAAGGTCCGTCTAGAGTTAAGCGGGATTTAGCTTAGCTATTTTAAGTCATTTTAAAATGTTAATAATGCTTTTTAAGATAAAAAGCTTGTTCTCAAAATCAATAATAATATAAGTTCAGTGCAGCTTCTAAAATTATTTACAAATATAAGTCCTGGTTAGACCTGATAAAGTTTAAAAGAATTGGATTTATATTAATTCTCTAGAAGCTGACTTCTCAGTGTACTTTATTAAATCAGTGAATGTCTGACAGTTCATCTTTGACCCTGCAATAGAGCTGGTCCTGTGAAAGAATAATTGCAAAATGTCAAATCACCAACTATTAAAGACTGATTAGTTACAGTTGATCACAAGAGCAGGAAAGTCATGCCAAATATTAAAATTTATTACCATGTTTTTCATACTGATTTCCAGGTCTTAATAGGTATAGCCATATTTTAAGTTACTTTGGAGTTGAAAAATTGAGAACAATTGGCTTTCTTTCCCAGTCTTTAAGATAAAAAGAAGAAGGATGAATTAAACTGTGTGCTGTGCAGCTGGAAGGCCTGGGATGGGGGTTTGAAACAACTCTGGAATCAGCCTGTTACTATGTTGGCAGGATGTGGACAGCGGTGGTAAGGACTGCAGGAGATAAATAAAGCACATGATGTTCTTAGTAATCGTTCAATAAGCAGTCATGTGTTTTCATTTACTTTTTATATATTAAGAAAGACTACATATTTTCAAAGTAACATGAAATATTTGGGACATACTTAAGGCCCTAAACAATAATATAAATAATATTTGGTGGATCCACCACTTAGTTTAAGAAATAAAACACCACCAATACTGCCTTAACTTTTCCCAGCACATCCCTCCACCCACTCTACAAAAGACTGCCACTATCTGGATTGTTGCTTTTAATTTCCATGCATTTAAAAATTGTTTTACTACATATGTGTATAAAACTTAAAATGTATATATTTCTTTTTGAGAAATCTTTACTTCGAAATAATTTCGCTCATAACCATTCCAAGAATAATAGGGAGAAATCTTACATGTTCTATCCAGATTGATTGATTGGTAATATTTACTTTCATTTGCTATATCAGCTGTAGTGCTTTTTAAAATGAATCACTTGAGAGTAATTTGCAATGTGTTTCTTTATGCACAAATACTCTAGTGTATCTTTCCTAACAAGGACTTTCTTTTACACAGCAACAGTATATTTATCGAAATGAGGAAGTGTATCCATTACCATTATCTACTCTTGTGGTACTCAAACTGTGCTGTGAGGTCCCCAGAGCCCCACACGTGAATTCAGATGGGGGATATCAGTGATAATCTTTGACTTTCCAAATGTTCAAGGCAAACAAAATGAAAGAACTAAGACTATGCAAAAATACTGGTGCAATGTTATTTATAATTTCAACAATAGATGGCACCCTATTCCTTGACTGCGTCAAATTGTTGAGATACTGGGTTTTCCAGTGGTGTGGTGAAAAGCAAGTACATAGCAAAAAGCTGTTGTGTAAATGAAAGTGAGCCTGGTCTTCTCAAAGCTGATTCTAAGGCTTGAGAAGTGCAATGCCTAACATAGGCACAGAAGATCCCACAAGTGAACAATTAGGGTTATTTTAAAATTATATAAATATTTTTCTTCCAATGTACTTTTTTTTTTTTTTCAAATGGGTACTAAGTTGTTAGGCCACAAATACTGAACACATTGTTTGGCCTACAATATTTTTTTGGCTGAGGGACACTGAAAAATATTGAGACATTGGGACCTCTTCAACTAAAAATACTTGGGAAACTTTGATCTACTCAGAGTTCATGTTCAAATTCACCGATGGTCCCCATAATACCCTTTAGAGATATCTACAGTCTAATCCAGCAGCATTTTGTTCTCATATATCTTTAGTCTTTCCTTTTTGCATTTTGTACACTTTCACAAATCACTGCAAACCCTTTTCTCAAGGGTAACAGGCCATGCAACAATGGCAAGAGACCACATTTTATTTCTATAGGAAGGAAAAGTTGTAACTTTAACATACAGAAGGTGTGCTTAAAGAGGAACTTGTAATAAAAAAAAGGACATGCTCAAGTCCCTGCCTCTGCTCAACACTGCCATCTCCTGGCAAGAAGGGAATCTGGGCAAGAAGTCAGGGGCTTGGCTTGGCTTTCAGTGTATTGAGTCCCCTCGGTTGTATTTCCAAATAAAACTGTAGTCACAGTTTTTAAAGTAAAATAGTGAGGATCTGAAGCTCAGACCTCCACACTCTTTCCTACCTGCATAATGTCAAATCCCCATCAATTCCCTTAAAGAAACCCCTCTATTTGGGTATTGCTACCAGGAGAACTGCAATTTTGGCTGTCAAATTTCATTCAGCAACACATGCAAAATATTTCAGATAAATGAGCTTTATCCTCATCTTCTTCCTCATCCTGGTTAGTCTGCAAGTGACGCGATTGGTAATTCTGTTTGCTGTTGGTAACCAATCACATAGATTCTTCTTCAAATATGGAGAGTCCATGTAGTAGGGAAGTGAGCCTGCCCCTCCGCCCCAAGACAACCAGAGCTGAACTCCTGTCTGACAGCCAGCACTGACTCACTGGCCATAGGACAGAACCATCTAGGCGTTTATAAAACAAGGATGCTGGGCCCTCCCTGCTGGCACAACAGGTTAAAGTGCAGCACTGTGAAGCCATTGCAGCCACTGCAGCATGAGTTTGATCCCCAGGTGGGGAAGTGACCCACATGGTGCAGCAGACCTCTCCTCCTGACCCACCCACTGCTCCCCTCAGCAATGTATTTCAGTCGATCTGCCTGTTCTGTTCCCCACTCTGTCTCTGGTGAATCATCTCACCCCCTACATCTCTGGCCTATACCTCAGTTCTTATACACAAATAAATAAATCTTTAAAAACAACAACAACAAGGATGCCAACAGAAGTGGAATGTAGCAATAAGGACTTTATGTTGAAGGTGATAATAATATGCACAGGAGGAAATTGCCATGAACCCCAGGCGTTTGAGCTCAGGGCAAGGTGCCAGTTCCTTGGGAGACATCCTGGGCTACCAGGTGAAAGTCTGAAAGGGCTGAAATGCCATCTCCCCCCTCTTCTTTGAAGGCCAAGTTCACTTGAGCCTAGTCATCTTTGTTCTTACTTTCACTCTGCCTAAAATTCTCTTCACCAGACTTCTGGTGGCTCTCGCCACACTGGCCTGGTTACCTACAGGAGATCTGGGCACAAACCATTTCGCACCTGCCTATCCAACTGCAGTTAGTAGCACCCAATTGCCTAATAACAGATTGAACAGAGAAAGGGAGAGGAAAGACTGAGGAGTAGAAGGAACAACTCTGCAGCGCCATGCTGTAGGGGTCTGCTTTTACCCAGGTCTCACTCACAGTTTGGATAAAAATACAGCAGAGACATTGACCAAAGTCATGGCTAGCTCTAGAAAAGTGGCAAGTGTGCCAGTTATGATGAACAACTGAAAGAAGATTTAAAATGATCACCTACCTCTGATTAGCCAAGCACATTAATAGCTTGATGCCATTTTAACATTTTGGAAAGTCCATCAAAATGATTTAAGTTCAAACTTCTATGGGGTTGAGTTGCTCTGTCCTGGGATATATCTTCGATATGTGCTGCCAGGCAGTTTTCTAAAATATCTTTATCAATTTATATTCCTATCCACAGTGAATGAGAGTCCCATTTATTCTGGATTCTCATTGGTCCTCAATTTTTGTCAGCCTTAATTTTAGCCTCCCTGATAGTTTTGTAATAGTATCTCAATGTACTTTTAATTTGCCCACCTCTGATGATTAATGAGGTTTAGTGACTTTCATACGTTTATAGACAAAGTCCTGTTACACAAAGTGCCTACTCAATAATCTCCAACGTTTTATTGGTTGTTTATTTTTTCTTATTGATATATAAAAATTCATTACATTTTGTAGATAGATCTCTTATCAGAAAAAAGCGCTTTGCAGAAGAGTAAGGGTAGCCATTGTATTAGTAGAAGTCAAAAATAGAAACAACTCAATTGCCCAGCAGAGCAGAATGGATAAATAAATGTATAAATAAATTGTGGCTTATTCTCAAAACAGTATTGCTCTACCATACTATACTACCAGTCTTGAATGCCAAAGATAACACCAAATGAAAGAAGCTAGACACAAAAGTACAAGATGTACCATGTACTAGATAACCCCTATCATATCAAGTTCAAAGACAGATACAGCTCTTCAGTGGTGGGGGTCAGGGTCCTGGCTCTCTTTGTGCACAGTGAATGAAAGTGGGTGTAAAGAGGGTTTCTGGTGCTGGTCATGCTCTATGGGAGGCATACTAGTGATTTGCACATTTTTCTGGATTATGTTACATGTTAGCATAAAAAAGTTTACAAATACAGTTCCTACCTATTTTTCACAGGAGCTTAAAAGCTAAAATAGCAGATATTCCCTGATGCTTTTCTCTGACGCCTGCTCAGACTTTCTCAATTGTCCCTGGAATAGACCTTGGCACCCAAGAAAATCACGCCAAGAATGTGCAGTGGGAGACAGGAGAAGGGATGGGAGTTTGGGGAGGCAGCATGAGTGATACAGGAACAGGCGCCTGCAGGCGTCTTCTTCCTGCTGCGTTTCAGACCCCACTCAAGCCATGGCCAGCTGCCTGTTACTGCAGCTGTCTGCCTGGCACCACGCAACCACTGCACATCACGATTTACTAGGAACGTCCCATAGCTAGGTCTATCCCACCTTCCCCAGCATTGATCCCTCTTGCTCAACCCAGCAGGAAAGTTGGCCCGGTAGGGACTTGGACTAGCAAAGTCCTTCTGGATGAGGTACCCTGACATTCCCCTTACAGGGGAACCTCAACTGCAATGTGAAATCTTCCTGGAAGCATAAGTCCACACATTCCGGTCTAAGTACTTTCCTTACAGCTGAGTTCTTCAGTGCAGAGCTCCAGCTCAAAGCTTATTAACTTTTACTTTAAACATAGTTGTAGCACTGTTTTCCTGATTGTCTAGCTTTACAACAAGACAGAAGTGGGCAAGTGGAATATTCCCCTGAGGGTGAACATGCATGGGGCTCTGTTAAGCTGAGACTTACTCTGGACATCTCATACCATGGTGTGAGACCTGGGGAGAAATAAATGTAACATGAATCTTAAAGGAAAGATAAGATATGGAAGGTTATCTGTGGACAATGGACAAACAATGGCAAGAAGGAAACCTCCAGTTCCATTGATCTGGGTTGGAGTATATCGTCATGGAGATGTCAATGCATCAGATCAACAAAAATGAACACCAGTTAGGTGTGAAAGCCCAGCAGCTTCCAGACATGAAGAGCTTTGCATGTTTTCAAAGGGCAGTGGACACTTTGAGAGTTCACTTAGCAGAAAAAGACAGAGCTGTGCATAGGGGACAAGAACGATCCACCTGCAATGGATTTTGTCACCTCAGCTGTAAACTTCTGAATGTGTATATTTTCAGTATGGATTTGTAGACTGCTTTTTTTTTTAAAGATTTATTTATTTATCCAATGAACAACCATATACCAAAGACATTTTGTGGGGTTGGAGTGGGGAATGGGATCAAAAACGGGGGAGGGGGGAGGGGAGGAAAGTGCACGGGATTATGGTGATGACACACGGGTAACTTGGTGATGGGAAACCCGCGGGGATTACAATTGAGATGGAAAAAAAATTGTACAAAATGATGTAAAAATAAACTGTTATAAAAAAAAAAAAAAAGCAGGTCCATGGGTGGAACACATCAAGCAATAATAAATCCAACTTTCTCTGCTTGTTTTCACTGGGAAAAAAAAAACAAAAAAAAAAACAGGCGGCTACTGGATTCTATGGCTTTCCTCCTTATCAGAATGCTCCCTGGTCCTGTCGCTGAGCCAAGCACATTACAAAAAAAAAAAAAAAAGATTTATTTATTTATCCATACTGAACTGGGGTACAGGCCAGAGATGTGGAGGGTGAGAGAATTCACCTGAGACAAAGTGGGGAGCAGAACAGACAGATGGATGAAGTACACTGCTGAGGGGAGCAGTGGGTGGGCCAGGAGAGGTCTGCCGAAGCCCTGTGGATCCCCTCTGGGGCAGGCGGGATCAGAGGGGGCTTCAGCTTCTTAGTGCTGTGCTTTAACCCACTGCACCACCAGAGAGGGCCTGTAGACTGCTTTTGATATGAAGTCATTGGCAGGAAGCATTCCTGCTATTACTACTACTAATGCATTGACTGTTGGGTTAATAGCATTGGGAAAAATAGACCAATGTAGAATCATTTTTTAAAATAAACAACCAAACCCAAGACGGAAACTCCCTGTACTTTGTGCACTAGGTCTTTCTAATCCTAATTGTTAAACATGTGTCAACAAGCCAAAGGCAAGTATAGAGATGAACATTCACAGTGTCCATTCTCACTTTACCAGATAATTTTTAAAAATTTGCAATAGTAGCACCAGATATCCAAGTTGAAGATGGGAAAGGAACAATCCTAATAGCTTCATAAGAGGGAGAGACAGACACTAATAATCTAAAGAAGTTGGCAGAATTTGGAATTAGAAATGGAAGTCAGCTTCCAGCAGATAAATTCCTTCAGGACAACATTTTTTGGATGAACATCCTTCATAGTGAAGACCTAGACAGGATGTCAAATTTAAAGTTGTCGATGATCCCCAGAAAAAGTAGGACCCAAGTAAGCTGAAGATGCTTCCAGAAGTCTTACCAATGGCAATGAGGCTGGAGTCCAGCTTTCCACATCCACAGAACAAGAGTAAGGTGATGTGCTCATTCTGGATTCCCGTGAAGAAGGTCCTTCAATGTTGACATCAGTGAAGAGAGAAGCTGCACGTGGAAATTAGATAAGAAAGAGAATGTTATTGCAAAGAGGACATGCACAGAACAGGAGAGCTTGCTGGTGTCTTGAAACAGAACACTCTTACTGGGTTAGGCCATCTGGGCACACCAGATTATTTCTTATGTCCTTTGTTCCAAAGAGGAAAATTGACAACAGTGACTTGAAGTTAATTCTATTCCCTTTGACAGCTCTCATTTTTCTAGGACTATGAGAACCAGGAAAGTCTGTTTAAACCCTTTGAAGAAAGGGTACAAACCCTCAGGAGAAGAAACAACACAATACATGTTGCCTTTTTAATGTTCATGCCTTCAGGTGTCACTTAATAGTTTGAAAAGAGTGTGGTTTGGTAGGTTGATACCTGGTTATTAATATTATCTCTTTATTTTTGGTGAAAAGAATTATTTTTAGCCTAGATCTAACCATTTCATACTCTTGATTAACTTAAACAGATTCAAAGAAGTACCAGGTGCTATGCATTGAAATTTGGTTTCAAATATTGAATGGCACTATGTATATGTATATAAGACAATGTTAATTTATTCAGATTTTCAGCTTGTACTGCCTGGTATGTCTGTGGAAGAAGCTAATTTTTCTGTGTTGTGATAGTTTCAGGTTGTTTGTATTTCATATATTTTGTAAAACTCAAATACAGCTTCAGCATACTTATGGACCAAATGAATGGTATCTGCATACTTGTTAAAAAAAAAAAACTACAGTGCTCTGTAGCTCACTTATATCCTAGCACCTGTCACAAAGCTTGGTACAGAGAGAAACTCAGTTAATATCTGGTGAAGAAGAGAACCAAGATATTCTGATAAATCTGTGCTCATGTGATTTTTGTTCTGGCCAAGGTACATGACTTTTGTCCTATGGAAACAGAAAGGACTCACAGCACAGAAAATTATTTTAGGAATATTAATTTGGGAGTAGTATGAAGAATAAACAGAGGTAGAAGTCCAATAGTTATCCAGCTGCATGGTAACAAAGAACCAGGGTGACCGTGGCAATGGGAATGAACAGTAAGAAAGAGATGAAAGAAGTACAATAAAAGAAGAGCTTTGGTGACTGGGAGGTATGGGTAAGATGGAAAAAGAGTAGGAAAGGGTGACCCCAAGTTATGGCGCCTGACTGGCTAACATGCTGATGATAAATAACACAGTTAGAAACAAGGAGGTCCCAAGGGTTACTAGTGTAGATATTAATGATCCATGTCTTGAATATACTTTAGATTCTAGAGATATTAGATATGGGTTGAGGGTAACAAACAAAGGGCACTAATGAAGATGGACAACAGGTAGCTTGACATGTGAGACAAGAATTCCAGGCAGGTGGCTCCAGATGTAACTATTCAGCTATTCCCTCAACTAATAATTTTCTCAGTCCTCCTGTGTCAGGTGTGGGGCATACTGCAGTGAACCAAACCACATTTCCATAGCACTGTCGATATTTTTAAGCTATTCATTTACTTATTTCAATATAGTAAGAGACTTCATTCTATTGTGATCTGTAACTAAAAGTTCTGAAGTCTTTGCTGGTCTGTTGCTAATATCTGTTGTTTCTGCTGAAGTTCACGCATGCTGTCTTATTTCTTTGAGTGTGTTTGGTTATTTTGACTTTACATAGAAAAACTACTGGTAGGAATCACCCAAGAATTAAAAAAATTAAAATATGTGAGTTTCCCATTAAAATAATCAATAGAATCAATGCCATTACAAGTGCAGTCCCAAAAAGAACCTGAAAAGGAGATTCTAAACTTTCTAAGGAAAGTCAAAGGATCAGTAATTGTTAAGACAGTCCTGAAAAATAAATAAGTTGGGGGACCTTGCCATATCACATAATAAGACACATGGTGCACTGACCTCTCCTGACCCGTCCGCTGCTCCCCTCAGCAGTGTGCTTCTCGATTTGCCTGTACTGCTCCCCACTCTGCCTCTGGTGAAGTCTCTCACCGCCCCTGAGCCTCTGGCCTGTACCCCAGTTCTGTATAAATAAATAAATAAATCTTTAAAAAATAATAAAAAATAAAAATGCAGAGAGTCATAATTGTGGGTGCTCAAGGACTGGGGAACAAGAGTGGAAAACTTCTTTTTCACTGAAAACTCTTTCCCACTTTTTGTTTTTTGTGCCTGTCAATTATTCAGAAAATCAGTATTTAAGACAACATACTAAGAAATACAGGCTATTGGAAATGAACAGCAAATTAGATGGGGCCAAAAACCAGAATCTGGATTTTTGTGTTACATCTTGTGAGGCCAGAAGGAACGTTAGTAAGGACAGCATGCCCCTCATTAAAACTAAGATTAGTGTGTAGGGTAGACCTTCCCCAGGGCAAAAGACTTTCAGTAAAACAGAAAACAGGAAGCACAGAGCCAAGCTACAGTGGCAAAACTAAAACCTCTGCAAAGATACAAACTTCAGATTTGCGGCTGGGGGAGGATGAACTGCTGAGCACTGACTGTTTAGTTCCAGGAAGAACCAAATTAATAACTACACTAAATGGGGGAAGCCAAAAAATCCCCCTGTGTGGTTATAAACCAGACACTAGCTTTTAACCAGCTGTTGCTGGGTGGGGCGGGGAGGTCCGAGGTTTCTGCCCAGGCTCACTCATGAAACCCACACCCTGGGCATCCCCAGCAGAGGTAGCACTTTGTATAAGGCAGGCTTTGGGTGGTCTCACCTCGTGCTTGCCCGTGAGTCAGATGTTTACAGAAGGCACGCAGTCAAGGATCTGAGAGAGATAGTTGAATCCAGGGGAACACATGCCAATTTCAAAATCTCTGGAGGATGAGAAGTGTCACCCCCCCCCCCCAAGGATCAGCCTCCCGAGTCCCCACCTAAGAAGGTGCTCATGGATATTGAAACAGAAGCTTCGATGCTGTGAAACTTTACTTTGTGAAGAAAGCACAGCAGGATGATGGATTATTTGTGGGACTAAATGGTCATATTCATAACCAGCAGGAAGAGGAAACTGTTGATGCTAGCGTGGACTATTCACAGGGGTCAAAGGAACAAGATCTGGGGGGTCAGGGGCTCTTGATCAAGGTCATGTCGGAACAGTAATGTACTTAAAACCAGGCACTAAACAAAGAACCTCAAAAATCCCACTGGGTCTTCAATATTGGTGAATAACTCAGGGCTAAAAAAGAGGAAAAGAAAAACCAGGAAAAGAGGAAAAGAAACCAGGAGAGAAAGAGAGCAGGCAAAAAATTATGATCCAGAGCAGCAAGAGAATTGGAGTGGCTGGAATTGTTGCCATTTAAGCCAGATCTCTGGCCAGGAGTGGAGGGAGTCACGGACCCCTTCAAGGACCCTGGGTTCTCCGACCCCAATCAAGGACCTTCTCTCAGGGCGGCCGGGTGTGTCACAGGCCGCATTGCTGTGAGATGCTTGGACCCCACCACTCGACATTGCTCAGGCCCTGAATGATTGATTATATTTGGAACTTGAACAGATGGGAGATGGCTCTGCATTTGCTTTGGAGAAAAAGCTAGCGGGAGCACGGTCTTGGGGATGTTTGCCCAGTAAACATATCCGCTCTTGCATGTGTAATGCAGCTCTTTCCAGCGAAATCCCCCACCCCCTCGACCTGCAGGATTTCAAGCAGATGCTATGAATAACTAAGAATCTGGCAGCAGCTCCCCCACCAGGGGACTGGAGTGTAAAAATGAAAGAGCATGGGTGGCCTAAATGGATATGCATCACTCTTTGTGGAGAGCCACAAATGTTTGGCCAGGGAGAAAGAAAAAGAGTTGTGAGTGGGGGGAGAGAGAAACATGAAGATTGAGAGCAATGGAGAAGGCGATTTTTATTAAGCATCACTGAAAGTCATGAATAGGTCTTTGTTGACTGTCTTTGAAGGGTGCGAATACAGATTGCAATTCCTTTTAGTTATTTTTAATTTTTGGTTGCTGGACTCCATTGATTTGACGGGGACAGCAGGCAGAGACAAGGGACCATGAGTGGAGGCTGTGAGTTACACCAGGGACCACCTCTGAAGCAGAATTGTAACAGAATTTTACGCTTTGTAAATATTTGCTCTTGAGTGAATGAAAGAATTCATGAAATGTGGCAGACAGCAGAGAGATGAAAACATGAGAATAGGCAGTGAATTGAAGACCTAAGAGGATTATCTAACCTTATGGCAGGAAGTGGGCATGTGGGTCACTGTCTCTGGAGGCTGAGAGAGTGGAAGATGGACATAAAAATAAGATGTGGGGGCCCTCCCTGGTGGCCCAAGGGGTTAAAGTGCAGCACTACGAAGTTAGCCTCAGCTACTTCAGCACAAGTTTGATCACCAGCCCCGGAGCTGACCCACATGGCGGGGCAGACCTCTCCTGACCCGCCCACTGCTCCCCTCAGCAGTGGACTTCGTCAGTCGGCCTATTCAGCTGCCCACTCTGACTCTGGTGAATCCTCTCACCTCTGGCCTGTACCCCAGTACTGGATGCATAAATAAATAAATCTCTTTAAAAAAAAAAAAAAGATAAGATGTGGAGATATGGTTGTAAGGCTTAGAGAAGCCAAGTTCAGGAGCAGAGAACTGGGCGTGACTTTAGGCAGAGGCCAGAGAGAGCATTTCCAAGATACCCTCTAAGGCTGAAGTCTCATGTTAGATAAGTAAAGCTCTTTCTTTTAAAATTTTGTATTTTCTTACAGCATTGTTCATTCTTGTACAATATTTGATTTGTCCCCAGGTGTAGTCCCCATGGTTCTCCCACTACCTTATGCCTATGAACCCTCAGCACAGGCCCTTGTATTCTTCCCTCCATTTTTTCCCTCCCTCCCCCACCCTGCCCAATGCTTCAGATCTATGGTCAGCTTGCAAGTTTTGTCTTTTTCCTGACCTTCTGTTCAATTTCCCTATATTTTTTCTATAAGTGAAACCATCTGATAGTTTTCTTTTTCCTTCTGACATTTTCTCAGCATAATCCTTGCTAGCTCCATTCACATGTTGAAACAGCAGTTTACCTTTTTTGATCACTGAGTAGGTATTCCATTGTGTAGCTATGCCACATCTTCTTGATCCAATCATCTGTTTTGGACATTTAGGTTATTTTCCTATCTTGGCTATTGTAAATAGTGTTGTAATAAGCATAAGAGTGTAGATTTCCTTTCAAATTAGTGTTTTTGTGTCCTTTGGGTAGATTCAAGGAGTGGAATCACTGGGTCACCTGGTAGGTCCATTTTTAGTAGTTTGAGGACCCTCCACACAGTTTTCCATAGTGGTTGGACCAGTTTGTATTCCCACCAGCAGCATAAGAGGGTTCCTTTTTCTCCACATCCTCAACAGCATTTGTTGTTTCCAGTTTCTTTAGTATGGGCCATTCTCATTGCTATGAGGTGGTATCTCATTGTGGTTTTGATTTGCATTTCCCTGATAACAAATGTTGAACATTTTTTCATATACCTGTTGGTCACTTGCATTTCCTGTTTAAAGAGGTGTCTTTTAGCTCTTCTGCCCATTTTTGACTGAGTTATTTGCTTAAACAAAGCTTTTAACTCTTTTATAAGCAAATATTCAGCAAATGCTTGTTTGACAGGTATCATACTGTCCTGGGGCTGATTATAAATGAGACACAGCCCTGAAGAACTGAATCTCATAGTCTAACACGGGGTTCAGCAAACTATGGCCTGTGGGTCAAATCCAATTGTTTTTGTCATGTTTATTGGAACACAGTCAACCCATTTGTCTATATGCTGTCTATGACTGTTTCTAAAAAAAGCTTTTTAAAAAAGATACAGAACTTGCATACAGAACTGGGATACAGGCCAGAGGTGCAGGGGCAGTGAGAGGATTCACTAGAGACAGTGGGGAGCAGAACAGGCAGACTGATGAAGTACATTGCCGAGGAGAACAGCAGGTGAGACAGGAGAGGTCTGCAGGGCCATGTGGATCACCTTCCTGGCCGGGGATCAAACTTGTGCTGAAGCAGCTGCGCCCAGCTTCATAGTGCTGTGTTCTAACCTGTTGCCCCACCAGGGAAGGCCCTGTTTTTAAAAATAGCTTTATTGAGCTATCATTCTACCAGCATGAGTCCACCTTTAATATTTGCTAGGCAGTGGTTTTTAGTATATTCATAGAATTGTGCACCCATCACTAGTATACAATTTTAGAACATTACATAGCACCCCCTCCCAAAAAAAAACCTCACACTCATTAGCCATCATTCCCCATACTTTCTTTCCATGCAGCCCCTGGAAACCACTAATCCACTTTCTGTCTATATGGAATTGTCCATTCTGACATTTTATATAAATGGAATCATATAATAACATGCAGCTTTTTGTGTCTGGCTTTTTTCATATAACATAACATTCTCAGGGGTCGTCTGTGAAGCCTTGTAACATAGTAGCGCCTCCTTACATGGGGCTTTGACACTATGTCAGCAGAGTTACACAGTGGCAACAGAGATTATATACTAGCAACACCTAAAATATTTACTAGTAGTTATTAAATATTAACAAAAAAAAATTGTGGCTCATAGTTTACAGGGGGAAAGACATTAGAATCTTGAAGCTGTAGAAAGTTTACAAGTCAGCAAGTTCAATGTCACACGTACCTGTGGATTCTTCATTAGCACCCCTGCTGGGCGTCATATTCTGATAGATTCTTGAATTTCCTTGCAACAGATGAACTGATTCCTAAATGCAGGTGTGATGAGAAAGTGTAGAGAAAAGGTGGGGACTTAGGACTAGTGAGCCCAGAGCCCTAAATTTTAGAAAACCATAGCTTTATAAATAAAAAATCATTTGATCCAGTCATTACAATTTCAAAAAAGACATGGAACAAGTAAGTGGAAAGACATCTGTGTTCATGAGTGGGAAGACTTAACATGTTAAGATGTCACTACTACCCAGAGGGAACTACAGATTCAATGCAATCCCTAAAGAAATCCCAATGACATTTTTTGCAAAAATAGAAAAATCCATCCTAAAAGTCATACGGAATCTTAAGGAGCCCTGAATAACCAAAGCAAGCTTGAAAAAGGACAAAGTTTGGGGATTAACATGTGATGGGAGGTATTTTGGAGATCAGCAGTTGCATTTTGGTCTCCACAGTGCTTAAAGAGCACTAGTAACTTGTAGTGCCTGGCTGGACCCAGAGGAGCTGGACATCCTGCAATCAGGTCAGGCCAACAATAAAGCATCATCCCACATACCACACTACTTTCCAGAGCCTGCCAGAAATTGCTGGAAGGGGAAAACCCTTTTATACTTGTCAAGTCTAGACATAAACTCCATTTTACATATAAATAAAAATTTGACGTGGTATTATTAAATATTGAACTTTCTATAAATACAATGTTAGATAAATGGAGAGAAAATTCTATTTTATTTTGTTGGGAACTTTACCAAGAGTTGCTCGAAATTTCAGACATGACATCACCAAAGGCAACGTTTCTCATAATATGAGTCAGCTTACCTGTGCCAGCCTGCATTTGTGTCTTCATGGTGATTTCATGGCTATGAAGAAGCACATTTGTTTAAACTTTATTTATAAATGTTAACTACTAGCAATGATCCGATGAATACAGTCTTTTCTTTAATTTTTTTAAATTTATTTATGCATTCAAGAACTATGGTACAGGCCAGAAGTGTGTGTGTGGGGGGGGGGGTTGTTGGGTGAGAAGATTCACCAGAGACAGAGTGGGGAGCAGAACAGGCAGATGTGCTGAATGAAACACACTGCTGAGGGGAGCAGCGGGC
>NW_004567121.1:28291552-28303134 GCF_000260355.1 Condylura cristata | reverse complement strand
CTCTGTCTCTGGTGAAGCCTCTCACTGCCCCTGCACCTCTGGCCTATACCCTAGTCCTGTATGCAGAAATAAATAAATCTTTAAAAATAAAAATATCCATTCCTTCTAAATCCTTTATTTCTCTTTTTATCATAAGTAAATATGAATTTTGGAAAGTAATATGGTCATGCAGGCTATAATGTCTACGAATTACACTTCAGTATGAAATATTTTAAATAAAATGCTAATGTTAAGATTTACAGGATTGAAACAACTGTCCTAGCATATTAAGTGAACTCTTACATGTAGGTGTAAACTATAGGCTATACATTCATACACACATATCTGTGTCCAATCATCTTGCACATACAAAGCGGACCCCCTCTTATAACACAGCTTATTACAAACAATCAGATGTAACACATGTCAAATGATTGCCCCAGGACATACGTTCCTCTGGGAAAACGGAACCTAACTTGTCTTTAAATATCTATTCTGGCCAGACTTGTATTCTTGGAACCAGACCAAAGGAAAACAGTTTTGGTGCGTTTATTACTTTTCCAGCTTAAAAGAAACCATGTTTTGGCCCTCCCTGGTGGCGCAGCGGGTTAAAGCACTGCATTAACAAGCTAAAGTCACTTCCGCATGAATTCGATCCCCGCCTGCCCCGGAGGTGACCACATGGCGCGGCAGACCTCTCCTGACCCACCGGCTGCTCCGCTTAGCAGTGTACTTCGTCGATCTGCCTGTTCTGCTCCCCGCTCTGTCTCTGGTGAATCCTCTCACCCTCCACATCTCTGGCCTGTACCCCAGTTCTGTATGAATAAATAAATAAATCTTAAAAAAAAAAAAAAAAGAAACCGTGTTTCTTGTCCTTAAGATTTCCCAATCTACATACCACTGAATTTGCCTGTGCAATATATATCAGATTGTACTGCAGTGACAGTATTGCAATTATAGTAACCTCCTTTTATTATCTTTGTCCTCTCTTCTCTCCAAAATGACATCAAACAGTGGCTGGACGATGGAACAAAGATATTTCATCTTATTTTGCCCTTCACTGACTGCAGAGTTCCTCTTTCCAGATTCAAAGTTCAGAAGCCTTTGTTCATTCGCTCCCCACCCCACCTGTTTCCCGTGTCCCTCCCCTTCCTCCTACTCTTGCTCCCATTTGCTGTGCCTCCAGTTTGAGTCACAGCCTGCACCCCTCTTGCAGGTGTGATCATTAGTCAGGGCTGCACGCTGGCCTTCCCCCACCCCCCTTTGCTCTGGCTGGGAGAACTGTGTGCAGCCACAGGAGCTCTGCGGATGTGGGAGTGGAGGGCACAGCCAAGACAGCCTGCAGGGAACGGGGGAGCTGTGACAATGATGTCCACAGTGACACAGTGATGTGATGAGAGGAGGGAGGGTGCTGGGCGCTGAGGCAACCATGCAAGGGAGCCCCGAGGGGTGGGCTGCACTGTTTTCCTCGGCAGGCCTGAGTGGAAAGGCAGATCCTGGCCCTGACCTGCCTGCCTGCCTGCCTGCAGACACCTCCCAGCCTGTGAGCCTGCAGTGCAGACAAGAAGCTAATCATCTATCCGCCTGTGTCACCACGCTCTGGGACAGGCATGACCAGGAGCCAGAGCACCCCCACAGGGCCGGAACCAGCCCTTAACCTTCCCGCTCTTTCTCTGCCCCAGGTCTCACCCTGACTCGCTCCCCATTGCCTCTGGGGAAACTGCGTCCTGCAACCCATAATTTTCAACAGTTGCTTTGAGGCGATGCTCTGGAATCCCCAGGTATCCAAATTATGAAGAATTGACTCAGAGGAAGTAAGCTGCTCTCAGAATCCAGACCTGTAGGCAAAAAAAGGAAACCTAGTCTCTTCCTCTCCCTAAGCTCCTCAAACTCTTTTTCCTTTTTCAATTAAATTTGCAGCTGTCCTTTGGAAAGTTAGGGTCTTCACCCTCTCCGGTCTTTTTCAATTTAGAGGCCAGGACAGAACTGGGCCCCCAGCTCTGTCAACTAAGAAGAACACACAGCTGAAAATGACTGCAAGGGTGTGGCTTCCTGGAGCCGGGAACTGGACCCTGGGGGATGCTGGATGGGTCATGCAAATGGCTCTGGTGAGATGACTCTGCTCTTCTCCATCCCCCTTCATTGTTCTGTGTCAGGTTTCTGCTCTTCCTGACGGAGGATATTTGGTAGAAAGGACCAGAAAAATTAAAGTCCAAGATTGGAAGAGGTTTTCAGGAATGAAATAGGCATGGCTACCTTCCTTCCCACCAAATCCAGAGTTATAAAATGATGGACTTTTCCCAGGTTTTACTCTTGAGCCTCTAGAAAGGACAACTTTGGGCTAGGCCAGCAGTACTAGCCTTAAGGAAACTGAAAAAAAAAAAAAAAAAAAAAAGGGTCCTTCATCATGGTTCTCCTCTATTCTGTGTGGCTCCCCCAGGTCTTCACCTTGTTGGCTTTCCCCTCAATTCCCCTTCTGTCCAGGGGATATGTCCTCCAGACTTCTCTAGAAATACCCCAGCCAGAACTCCCCAAGGCGAGAATTCTTCTCCTTTGTCTTTGTACACTTCATCATGACTCTGCTTCCCCTGGGCCAGTTTATCTTAGCTAGTCTTTAGGAGAAAAGCATCTAATTAGCTCATTCAAACTGAAGTCCCAAGAATGTTCTTTATCAAAAGCTTAGCTCTTTCCCCTTGTTCCTAAAAATAATCACCCAGGGCCCCCAGTTGGGTTGACAAGAAGGAATTTTCCTTAAACCAAGATGCTTCTCTCCACCTTTTCATGGCCAACCAGTTCCATAGGCAACTTTAGGAGAAACCAGACTCTCACTCCTCCAGAGTACATTCCCAGAGATGTGAGACAGAGCTAGAAAATATCCCCATGGATTCCCCTGGTCCCCAGGCCTTGGACTGGGGTTGAATTGCATCACCGGCTTTCCCAGTTCTCCAGGCGGGGCAGATAGTGGGACTTCTTGCCCCTATCGTGACGTGAGCCAGTTCCTACAACAAATCTCCACTTACATATTTGTACCTCTCTATCTGATTGGTTCTATTTCTCTGGAGAACCCTGACTTATACACACCTCTACCTAATTTCCCCCAAATCAATGAAAGACTAAGTGAAGATGAAATTCCTGCTCTCCATCTTAGTTTACCTGTTAACCCAACGCAGTGTTGTGGAATCAAATCTCAGACATTTGTTAGGATTTTGTTATGGTTAAAGGTAAGAGCAGCCAGGAGGGTGGAGACTTCTCATTGACTAGTCCCCCATAGACCCACCATTTGTAGGAAGACCAGCCAAGGAACTGACCATCCTGTCAGGTAGAAGAGGAAAAATTCCTAAATGGAAAATATCCTGGGCAGACCAGAGGTAATATATCCATATGCTTTTATAAGTGCTGACATACTTGTTCAAAAATTAGTTCATGTTCAAAAATTACTGACATACTTGTTCAAAAATTTTTGAGCAATAGGGTAGGAGCTATTAGCAATACAAAGATTTACAAGACTTTTTTTTTTTTATGGCCCTTAAAGGCCATCTATATGTACATAGAGTTGTTCAGAAAACTTGATTACATTCTTTAATAATTTGAAGAAACACTAATTAATTCTTTGGAAAATATTTTTCAAGTGCTTACTCGGTGTCAGACATCATGCCAGACTCTTGTCATACGAGAAAGACACATCTCTTTCCACAAAGAATTTATAATAAGGTGGAAGAGTTAAGCAAAACCAGAAGATACTTTTAATGCAGGGCCAAGAATGCAGAGGTAGAATTGTGCACAGGTGTCCAGAGGACCGTCAGAGGCACCTGTTCAACCTCAGGCTCTGAGGACCTGATGTATGAACCCCCATTTGAGAAAATAGTGGGGGTCAGCTGAGGTTGGAGGGCAGGAAGGCCCCCATGGGCTGAGGGATGGTGGGTGCAGCCCTTCACTGGCATAAAGCAGGTTGCTGTGTTTGGAGAACTCTAGGGAGTTTGAATGAAATACACAGGGGGGGTGATGAGAGATAAGCCCACAGAGGTAGGCAGGGGCCAGATCACCAAGAGCCCTGTGTCAAACTCACAGATTTGAGGTTGTCCCTGAAGGGTTTTAAATAGGGCCGGGACGAGTTCAGATTTGCAATTGCTTGTGCTTCTGGCGCAGCAGATGGACTGGAGCAGGTCTGGCTGAGGCTGGAGGCATGGTCAGGAGACGGCAGTGGGACCAAGCACAGGATGTGATGAGGACTTCGTCACAGAGCTTGCCTGCTAATAAAAGAGAAGAACTGGGAAAATCACCATTTTGCAAACCCAGTTCAGGAAATGATGATGATTGCCCACAGATGCTAAGCTATGGCCTCACAGAGCCACAGATTGTTAGTGACAGGGGAAACTGAACTTTGCAATGGAAAGATCAGGTGACTGTCACCTTAACAGGTCAAAGAGCAGCGGGACAATTGGATGTTACCCACCTTCTGATGTGATATAAGAGGAGACAAGGAGACAGCTCCTACATGATATTTTTCCCAAAAATGTGGAAACTGAATCCAATTGCAAGAAAACCATCAGACACATCCAGAATGGGGGAGACTATCTAAGAAAACTGGCTGAAGTGCTTCAAAATTTAGTGTCATGAAAACTGAAATAATCACAAAGGGTGAGGGGACTGTTCTAAATGGAAAGAGATAGGTATATTGAGGTTCTTTATCAATAATCAAATAGCCATAAGACACATTTGGGGCACAATGGGGGTTTTGACTAGGACATAGATAGTTTTTTAGGTATTATGACTTCATAGCTGTGTAGGAGAATGTCTCCATTCTTTGATGATAAAGACAGAGGAATGTTTTTCCGTCTGCATGATACGGTCTGACACCTGCAGGGAGTTTCCTGGTGGAATGGGAATTCCTGTCCAGATCTAACATTCCAGGATGAGCTTTTTCTTTTTTTTTTTTTTAAGATTTATTTCTTTACGCATACAGAACTGGGGTACAGGCCAGAGGTGCAGGAGCGGTGGGAGGATTCACCAGAGACAGAGTGGGGAGCAGAACAGGCAGATAGACGAAGTACACTGCTGAGGGGAGCAGCGGGCGGGTCAGGAGAGGTCTGCCACGCCATGTGGTCACCTCCGGGGCAGGCAGGGATCGAACTCATGTGGACATGGCTTAAGCTTCTTAGTGCTGTGCTTTAACCCCCTGCGTCACAAGGGAGGGCCCTGGTGAGCTTTCTTAATGCAAACACTGGCAGCAATCCTGATCAGAGCAACTCACAACTCACCCCTCTGAGGAGCTGCTGACTCCAACTCCAGGCAGCTGTGAGAGAACAAGTTCCCTCTCCCTGGGGTGGTCCTGTGCCAATGGGATGATTCGACCTGACCCCCTCTGAGGTCCTGTTTGTCCTTCTGCAACGCATAATTGTCACCCTTCCTTACTGAGATCGTCTTTGATGAGAGCTTGACCTGTCTGCCATTCTATTCTGTGTTGGCTAATTTCTCCAGCCCCTTTGACCATCTCTTGAGACCCTTTATCCCCCCATATCCTCTCCAACCCCTACTCCGTTTAGGAGATCCTAGCAGAATACTGGGGAGCTCTAACTGTCGCCAGTTCCTAGCCCCAGTTGCTCCCTGACTTAACATCAGCGACTCTTCCCAGACTCGCAGACACTGCTTTCTATTAATAGTCTTATGATTTTTCTCTTTGTTACAGAGCTAAAACACACTCCTCCTGGGAGGAAATATGAGGAAATTGGGGACTATATAAAAGAAAATTTAAATAACTTATAATCTCATCATTTCACTGATAGCCATTATTAAGATTTTTTTGAATGGATACAAGTGTGTATGTGTAAGCGGGTGTGTCTTATATAATTAATCTTATATAATTTACATAATGTTATATTCCAGTTTTAAAAACTTAATAACATATCTTGAGCACTCTCTTGCTAGGGAATGAAACAAATTACCCTTCTGTAATTTCTTTTTCAGAATTTTATAAGCTTGGAATGTCATTTGGAACCTCATTTTTAACAGCTCTTACTGTAATGAAAGGCATTATTGCCAAGAAACATAATAAAATAAACAATGTTGAATATCAGAATAAAATGTGTTAAAATGAAATATTTAAATGTATTTATCATTAGTTGTATATCCTCATATAATTAAAGGGTCCCCCATTTGCACATATATTTTACAAATGCCCATTTCTTGACAAACTGCCCATTTCTTGTTCTGAGGAAAGGCCAGCTTATATCCTACATCAGCAGTACTAATGGGGAGATACAGGAGGAAGGACAAAGGGAAAAAATAGATGTAGAATTTCTCAGTCTATCATGCTACACTGTTAATGGTGGGTTCACAGAACCACTTCTGGGTGATGAGGGTGTGTGCGTGTGTGCACATGTGTGATAAGTAGGCTGTAAGGGAGAGCCACGTGGGAAAATAAGGAAATGAATTAAATGTGACAGGTTAGTGACACGTAAGGTTACTTTGTAGGGTCCTTCTCTTCCTATTATAAACTAGACTGTATGTTGGGCAGAACCTTTGCAGGGGAGATGTAGAGACATTTGAGGGGTCTGCGTTCTAGAATCTTTTTTAAAAAACTAGGAAGAATCATGAATATTTTCTAATGTCATTATTAATTCAAAAACTCATAACAGTTGATGTAATGTGTCTCTAAGGAAGAATCTGGACCATTCATTCATTCTACCATTTAATATTTCAAGACTATCGTTAATAGCTATGTAGTATTCCATTTTATTGGCATGCCATAGTGTGCTCAATCGTTTTTGTATTATAAGAGCTTTGGGAATTGTTTCCAAATTAGTTTAAGCATCATCAGTGATATTATGAATGGTCATTGTACAAATAAATTTTCCTCTACTTGAGTTTTATTGATGCTGTTTTTTATTATTTCCCTTTTGCTAGACTTAGAGATAAATAATAACGAGCTGTTTGATTCGCATTTTTCTAATTTCTCTCAGTGGTTTCTATTTTCCTACTATTTATAAAATTATCTATTCTTAATCCGTTGCTTTCTGACCATTTTCCAAGAAGCTAAGGATTTAAAAATTTAAATATAAATTTTATTAGCTTGAGTTTTTTTAAGCAAAGTAAGCTTTTACAAGTTATATTTATCATGAGTCATTTCACATTCTGTGGTATTCCTTTTTAAAACTTTGTTCAGTTACATTATTTTATATGATGTATGTTTAAATGTTAAGAACAGATAGTAACAGAATATTTTCAAGGACTCTTTTCCATTGATTTCTATTGCCCTTGGAAACCTCCATAGCACCTCTGCAACTGCTGACACCTGAATCCTCTGGTCTCAGCACGAAAGAAGCAGCTAGCACTGCCGTAAGGTTCACGTAGGACCTGGCATGTCCTAGGAACTTGGCTTCCTCCCGGCAGATGCAGCAGGCAGGGGGGCTGGCCATCCCCAGGGTCTGTGCTATCAGTATGTTTTCCTCTTCACTCTTTGCTCCCTAGCCATCAGCCTGACAGCTCAAAATTAAATCTCTAGCTCAAATTGTGCAGCTCAAGCCCAGAACGGATTATTCCCAGAATTGCCTGTGGGTCCCTGGAAAAATAATCAGGGTGGGTGGCTCCTTGACTCAGACATCCTTGCTCCAGGCCACTGTGGTAACATTTTCTTGGATACTTTTGTGGTAACAGTGGCCTGAGTCAGGCAGGACACACTTCCCTGGCTGTAGGCTAGAGGTGTGAGACAGATCCTGGCTCAGAGCAAAAGGTCTTCCTCATGACTGTTGCAAGAGTGACTCTGGGTGTGTGCGTGTGTGTGTGTGCATGCGTGTGTGTGTGTGTGTGTGTGATCTGTCTCTCTGTATTCCCTGCTGAGTATGAGCGTGGTGTAGCAGTCCTTATTAAATAGTCCTTGCTGGAATGTGGGGCTGTGAAGTGTGGGTGCTTTGTCCTAGCAGCTATGCAGCGGGAGGGTTGTTAAATGGCCTTTGGGGTCATTCAGCTCAGCTGTGCAGTTTGACAACAGTTGGTCATCACTCCTGGCACTGAACACCCCACTAATTCTGCAGAGGTATAAATGATGTGAAATGGATGAGAATTCACAAAAATGCTGGAGAGGCTGGTAGAGACGAAGGCATCGAGCAGGGGGGTGATGGAGGGGAAGAACAGGGCAGAAACCACTGGACAATTGTCCACCACTCTGTTTCAGAGAAGGATAAAAAGACACACATATATTTAAAAAGAAAATGCTGTGAAGAGTATCAAAAACTCTTACTAATAGCTGGAATTAGAGCACAGCAAAAGCCCAGATTGAGGAGATGGTAAGAGAAAGCTGTTCACACATAGGCAGGACAAGAAAATTTAAAAACAAGACAACAGAGGACAAGACTTAACAAACTCCCTAAAGAAAATATAGGACAGAGTTCTTACTGGCAGGACTGATTCTCGGCCACCCCACAACGCTGTGACCTGGTTCCCTCACAAGCCTCAAGTACAAGTGTCAGTACAATGGCACCAGTCCCATTTGCTTAGTCTATTAGTTGGCTTTCTTTTCAAGACTCAAGTATTTGGTTCTATCTTAAACAATATAACAGTCACAGATTCACATGCTAGCTATATATTTTTCTAACACATTAAGATAAACATATTTAGAAAAAGCCTACATGTGTTATCTATATATACATGTATGTATGTATCAATCAGCCATATATCCATGAAGTATCCAAATAACCTCACACATGCCAAGCTCTGGAAAATCTACCCTCTGTTTCATTCCTGTACAGAATAAAGTATGGTAAGTCCATACTTTAACAATGATCATCTCTTACTAGAAGTATCCAAACCTCTCCCTCTGCCTGGAAAACTCCCTTTTCTCTACCCTTTTCTCTACACACTCTGACTCGACCTTCAAGTTTCAAGTCGGCTTTCACTTCCAGCCCTCTACTCTGCAAGACTGGGGAAATTTCCCTAACATGTGAGTCCACAGTTCGCCTCTTTCCTTATTCATTTCTGCACTAGCTGCTATCACTATTTCACTATTTCTAACTCTCCTCTGGAACTGGACTCTGCCTGGGCAAGGAAACATTAATGATTTTTGTTACATTGTTAGGACCTACCACATAGCCAACAGCCAACCCATTACCGCACTCCATAAATCGTTGAATGCATGCTTGGGCAATGCTCCCTTCTATCAAATTTTTTTTCCTCATCTGACCCTCAAGTTGCAAAACAGTGTAGCATCTGATTTCAGATATGAAAAGCTGTTAGAGCTAAGTGCATCATTGGCCCATTTTTCGGGTCCAGCCAGTGACATATTCCTCTGCAGAGGATCTGTAACAGGATGGACCCAAGAAAAGGGGAAGTTCCAGGTTCTCTGCCCCACCCAGAAGGAGGGTGGAGCTGAGCAGAGAAGGGAGGAATCTGGAGAGGAGTCAGAAGAGGAAGAAAGCAGGATGGAGAGCCAGAAGTTGATCTGACAAGCCACATGGAGCAAAGGGAGATGTGCAAACACACTGCATTTGCTTCTTGGCCCTGGACTGGTTGAAACAGGTGTGGGTGAGAGACCCGTGAGGAGGTGACTATAGCACTGTTTATCTTGATTTTGATTGTGCTTTTTTTCCTCCCAGACTTGTCTGGCTATTTCTGACCCTTTTCCATGGGTCCCGGCCAGAAGTTGCTTTAGTCTTGTGGCAGCTTTCAGGCCTTGCTTTGGGCCAATCCCTTTTGGGTGGACTTTTACCCACGAGGGGATGGGTCACTTCAGGTGTTTGATTTAGAAATTATGTTCTTTGTCTTTTCTGTATTGCACATTAATTGTATTAAAGTTTCTTTCCATTAAATTTCTTATGCCTTATCTTGATGCAGTGGATGGCAGAACCTATTCAGAGTAGCCAGATTTGGGGGTACAAGGGTGCCCCTCTCTCCTTGCCCTGTAACAGATCTTCTTGGAGTCCCTCAGATAACACTATGGGATGCACCAACCATTTCGTCTCACACTACATAGGACGTGGTCAACACTATATCCAGAGCAGGACCCCTGGGTGCTGGTCCTGTGACAGGGTGGTCCCCAGGAAAAAGGGAAGTTCCAGGTTCCCTGCCCCACCCAGGGGCAGGAGGGTGGAGCTGAGCAGAGAAAAAGGAGAAGAGAGAAGAAGAGAAGGAAGCTGGATGGAGAGCAAGGACACCTGAGGAAGCCACATGGAGCAGCAAGCATGTGATGAAGAAACCGTGCTTGTTTCCTGACCCTGGACTGGTTAAGGCAGAGGTGGGTGAGATGCCTGTAGGGAGGTGACTATGGCAGTGTTCATATTGATTTTGATGCTGCTCTTTTCCTTCCAGATTTGTCTGGCCATTTCTGACCCTTTTCCATGGGGCCCAACCAGAAGGTGCTTTAGTCTTGTGGCAGCTTTCAGGCCTTGCTTTGGGCCAGTCCCTTTGGGTTGACTTTTGCCCACAAGGGGATGGGTCACTTCAGGGGTTTGATTTAGAAGTTATATTCTTTGTGTTCTGTATTGTATATTCACGGTATTAAAGTCCCTTTTCATTAAAGTTTTATATATGTTTTGTCTTCTTGCAGCGGATGGCAGAACCCACTTAGAGCAGGCAGGATTTTGGGGCTTCAGGGGTGTCCCTCTCCCCCTGTTCTGGAACAGATTTGGGGTGCCCTATAACAGTCCCAGCTGCTTTCTCACTAAATAGCTGTACAACTTCATGAAAGCTATTTAGCTTCTACAATCCAATTTCCTCATGCATACAATAGGTATAAAATTTTGTCTGCTTTATAGGTTTTAAAATGTTTTCAGCCTGTACCTGGCACATCGTAATCATTCAATAAATTATTATTATATCCAGGTGTTTTCTCTGCTTGCACTACACTTTACTAAGATCCTTTTAGAAGTGTAACATGTCAAACCCTCTAGTCTGCCCAACACAAAGTGTACAAGGGCACTACTAAGATTTGGATATTCTGTTTATTTTAATACATCCTGGGTGACCGCTGGTGCTTATTATTATTATTACTATTGCTGTTATATCAAACTGTCGAGCTACACTGACTTTGCATTTAATCTTCAGATTTTGGGGGTTAAATTTTTATCTAAATAACACTATTTTTCCTATACTTGGCAATTAATTTTTTTTAATAAATACAGAATCTTTACATTTGTTTTAGTTCATTTTTGTTTGATTAATTGGGCCCAGTGTTTCTGCTTATGCAGATAACTGAAGTTTGATGACAGTCTAGGATATTTGTTCTCATTCTTAGATCTGAATCATCTGTAAATGTGCTAAGTGTGCCTTTTAGCTTCTAAATGCCTTTTTAGAGTTATTCATAGAATGAGTGAGAGGCCAACGACTGAATCCGCATAACTTTAGTAAAGTCTTTGCAAGTCAACACCAATGCACTGCTCCATCCTCTATATATAATCATTCATATCTGGCTTGTCTCAAAGGAGTCAATGTGTCAAAGCCAACCACTCACTAAATATATCTGCAAATAGTGGGCTCTAAGGCTGTTTGTTGAGGCACTGTTTTTAAAAGCAAAAAAGAGAACATAGCCTTACTGTCCAATAAAAGGTAATTGATGAATACATGCTGCACATACTTTTAATAAACTATTCTGTCATTAAAAAAAAAAAAAAAAA